>NW_026034643.1:0-235 GCF_019186545.1 Solanum stenotomum
GATCACAATTGCTGAAAATTAAGGCTACTGCCATATCTATGGTAACCATTCCAATATTGTGGACCCGAAGCTTAATACATAGTAGTAATTTGAAGGAGAGGCATGTGACAAGCAACTTTGAAAGTTAATAAAAGAGCAAAATCATAGGGAAAGAGACTCATACTTAAACAACACAGAATAAACTTAATTAGTGAACTAGCTATTATAATATTATTATGTATTTAACTTTTGCAAT
>NW_026034644.1:0-422 GCF_019186545.1 Solanum stenotomum
TAAATGTTTTAGGAATTCTTACGTATTTGTAAGAATTTGGATTTCTTAAGATTTAGGGTTACGTAGGCCTAATAAAGGGCATAGGATTTTAAGTTTAGGGTTTTTTCTAGGGATTATGGTTTTATAGGGTTTTTTTTCCGGGTATTATAGTTGTAGGTGTTTAAATGGATTTTAGGGTTTAGGGTTTCTTAGGATTCCATATGATTTGGGGTTTAAGGTTTTGCCCTATGATTTAGAGTTATGGATTTAGAGTTTCTTAGGGTATAGTATTTAGCGTTTAGTATTTCTTAGGGTTTGGTTTTTTAAGGGTTTTTAGGTTGTAGGGTTTTGGGCTTAAGATTTTCTAGTGTTCTATTAGGTTTAGAGTAGTATTTAGGTTTAGGGTTTCAAGGTATTTAGGATTTGTATGGTTTTTTAACGAT
>NW_026034645.1:0-16754 GCF_019186545.1 Solanum stenotomum
CGATCACGCGTGCTCCAACTCATAGTACTGGAGCTTTTCCCCTCCGAACGGTCTCCAAATGGTTCCCCACTATCAAAAGGTTAATCACCTCATCATTACGAATATGTTGACCCTAAAATTATATTTTTCGGAGACGGACTCAAAATTGGGTATAAAATGGGATTGTGGGACCCACAATTGGAATCCCAAAAATGAATCCGTGAAAACGTCCCAAATACCTTACTAAACTAATACCCTAAAATTTAGCACAAAAAGATGCCTAAAACATAGCAAATCAGCCCCAATAATTAAAATCATTAATAAGTCTTGACTGACGACTTGGCAGCCCCTTGATCACCAAATTCTGGAAAAACGACACCCTTCCAACCCAAACAAATTATGCCACGACGATGCTTGTGAAAAACTCTACAAGTTAGCCTCAATAATGACTCAAATTTCAACAATAAATCATTCCGGAAATCACTCTAACAGTAGCTAAATTTGATTCCTTACTTCAAACTAAGCCTCCCCTCGCATTTTTGAGCTCACCTCTAGATTCCCCACGAAATTCTATTGAAATTAGCCCTTTGAATCACCTAATTTGAGCTGAAAATGGAGGAGATATCTACGTTTGAAGATGAGGGAAAAAACGGACGAAAATTGTCCTTAAATCTGGAAATTTCCAGATTTCAACATGCTGCCACGTCACCACCGCGTTAGAATTCAACAACTATTCAAACTTAAATTTCGATGTTCCGGACTCGTTCGGAGTCGGAAAACCACAAATCATATACGGAATCTGATTGAAAATGATATTTCGGACTCAATGGTGAAGTCAAAATTTCCATTGCAGATCATTTCGATGAAAAGTGGGTCCTACACCCAGTATCGTTTTGAGCCAGATTCCACAACGGACATCTAAAGCCTCGGGAAGTGAGCAAAGGGTCATTCTAGACCAAAATCGATATTCCGAAGCTAACCTAGTTGTTAGAGTTTTCATTTGAGCACGTCTTCCAAGAAGGTTGACCAAAGTCAACTATAGGCAAAATTGCAAGGGCAAAAACGTCAAATGGCCCTAAACTCGTATCGATTGCCTCGATACTCATGTTGACCATGCTACTAGCCAAATTTTGTCATTTCGGAGCTGATGGAATCGTCAGAATTTTATTCTGAGGTCTTTTACCTGAATTCATGACCGAAGTTAACTTTTCAAGTTATAAAATCTCCAAAACAGGGAAACGGGCCTAAAACCCAAACGAACATACAGGCGACCGAACAGTCAGTGCCAGTAAGTCATAAATGACTTAGGGTCGCTACTGGAACGCTCTAAACGATGGAATGAATGCTTTAATTTAACAATGACCTGGAGGGTCATTACAATATCCACTACTAAAAGAACTTTCGTCCGCGAAAGTAAAAGTCAAGAACTACCTGAAGGCTCAAATATGCCGGGGAACTGCGCCTGCATCTCATGCTCGGTCTCCCAGGTAGTTTAGGCTACCTAAACTGGACGATTTCTCCAATGGACCTAAAACACAGGAATGGCTCTAGAACGCAACCGTCTGACATCTCTGGCAAAATAGCAACTGGCTCCTCAATGTATCTCAAACTGTCATCCAAGTCAATTGCATCATACTGAATCACATGGGACTCATCTGGAACATACCGGCGCAACATTGAAACATGAAAAACTGGGTGAATAGCTAAAAAGGTCGGGGGCAAAGCTAACTCATATGCAACCTCCCCAACTGTTCTCAATATCTCAAAAGGACCTATATACCTGGGGCTAAGCTTGCCCCGCCTCCCAAATCTCAATACACCCTTCATGGGCGACACACGGAGGAATACTCTATCACCAAAAGCAAATTTCAACTGTCGACGCCTACGGTCTGCATAACTCTGAGGTCTACTCTAGGCTGTCTTGAGCCTATCCTGAATAAGCCTCACATGATCTAAAGCCTCTTGCATCAAGTCCGTACCGCGTGGCCTGGGCTGTGTAGACTCAAACCAACCAACTAGACAGCCACAATGCCTACCATATAAGGCCTCGAATGGGGCATCTGAATACTCTAATGGTAGCTGTTGTTTTACGCAAACTCTGCCAAAGGCAAATACTGGTCCCACTGACCCCCAAGATCCATACCACAAGCCTGCAACATGTCCTCAAAAACCTGAATCGTGCGCTCCGACTGACCATCAGTCTGCAAGTGGAAAGTTGTGCTAAGGTCAACATGGGTACCCAACTCATCCTGGAAGGTCCTCCAGAAGATAGATGTGAACTGTGGGCCCAGGTCTGAGATGATGGAAACAGGCACACCATGAAGACGAACCACATCTTGAATGTAGATACGGAATAACCTCTCAGCACTGTAGGAAGTATGGACAGGAATGAAGTGTGTTGACTTGGTCAATCGATCCACGATGAGCCAAATTCTAGCACGACCACGGGAAGTTCGGGGTAATCCTACAACGAAGTCCATGGTGATCCTCTCCCATTTCCACTCAGGAATGGGTAATCTCTGAAGCTCGCCACCAGGCCTCAAATGCTGGGCCTTAACCTGCTAACAACTCAAGCAACGCGATATATAATTCGCAATATCTCTCCTCATGTCGCTCCACCAGTAGTGATGTCTCAAGTCCCGATACATCTTAGTTGTGCCCGGATGAATAGAATATTTGGAGTCATGGGCCTCGGTAAGAATCATATGAATCAAACCCCCAAATCTTGGAACACAAAGTCGATCACCATATCTTAAAACCCCATCTAAATCTAATATAGCTAGGCCAGTGTCACCTCCCAAAACTCGATCTCGAAGTGCCAATAATTCCTCATCTTCAAATTGATGGCTGCAAATCCGATCCAGCAGAGATGACTGAGTATCAATATAAGCTAGTACACACCGGGAATCAGAGATATCAAGCAGTATCATCCGGTTAGCTATGGACTGGATGTCCAAAGCTAAAGGTCGCTCCGTAGTAGAAAGAAAGGCTAGACTACCCATACTCACTGCCTTCCGACTCAAGGCGTTTGCTACTACATTCGCCTTGCATGGATGGTAGAGAATAGAGAGGTAATAGTCCTTCAAGAGCTCAATCCAACGGCGCTGTCTCGAATTAAGATCTCGCTGGCTCATAATGTACTGAAGGCTCCTGTGATAAGTATAGATCTCGCATCAAACTCCATATAGGTAATTCCTCCAAATCTTAAGCGCATAAACTACCGCTGCCAACTCTAAGTCATGAGTGGGTTAGTTGCGCTCATGCGGCATAAGCTGCCTCGACACATAAGCAATAACGCGGCCCTGCTACATCAATATACAATCCAAACCAATGTCGGATGCGTCACAATAAAAAACAAACTCCTCGCCCTCAACTGGAAGAGTCAATATAGGAGCGGTGGTAAGCAACTCCTTAAGCCTTAGAAAGCTCCTCTCACACTCCTCCGACCACATAAACGGAACATCCTGGCGAGTCAACCGAGTCAAAGGCGTTGTTATAGTAGAAAATCCCTCAAAAAAATGCCTGTAGCAGCCTGCCAATCCGACAAAGCTACGAATCTCAGTCACAGAGCTGGGCCTGGCCCAATCACGAATGGTCTCAATCTTAGTGGGATCTACCAGAATGCCATTCTTAGACACCATGTGCCCCAAAAATGCTACAGACTCATGCCAAAACTCGCACTTTGAGAACTTGGCATAAAATCGCAGGCCTATCAAAGTCTGGAGCACTGTCCTCAAATGCTGCTCATGTTCCTCCCGGCTCCGCGAGTATACTAGAATGTCATCTATGAAGACTATGACAAACGAATCCAAGTACGGCCTAAACACCCTTTTTATCAAGTCCATGAACGTGGCAGGGGCGTTAGTCAACCCAAAAGACATCACTAGGAACTCATAGTGGCTGTAACGAGTCCTGAATGCAGTTTTAGGGACGTCCGCTGCCCTAATCCTCAATTGGTGGTAGCCGAATCTTAAATCAATCTTAGAAAATACTACGGTACCCTGAAGTTTGTCAAATAGATCATCAATCCTAGGCATGGGGTAACGGTTCTTCACCGTCACCTTGTTCAACTACCTGTAGTCGATGCACAATCACATAGTACCATCCTTTTTCTTCACGGATAGGACTGGGGTACCCCAAGGTGATACACTAGGCCGAATGAATCTCTTATCTAAGAGTTCCTGAATCTGAACACTGAGCTCCGCCATACGGAACGGTGATATAGAAATGGGCTTAGTGCTCGGCTTTACTTCAATAGGAAAGTCAATGTCATGATCAGGAGGGAGACTAGGCAGATCGGCAGGAAACACATGTGTAAACTCTCGAACAATAGGTAGTGAATCAACGGTAGGATCCTCCTTACTAACATCTCTAACATAAGATAAATAAGTCAAACACCCACTAGCCATCAACCTCTGGGCCCGAACAAAAGATATCACCCCAACTGGCGTACGACTACAAGAGCCCTGCCACACCACTGGTGGAATACCAGGAATGGCAAAAGTAACGGTTTTGGCATAGCAATCCAAGACCGCACGGTGGGGGGATAACCAATCCATACCTAAAATCAAATCAAAATCCACCATGTCAAGCAAAATGAGAACAACGCTAGTGTCTCGCCTCTGAATATTCACCACACAGGATCTAAATACCTGATCCACTACTAAAGAATCACTTACCGAGGTCGAAACACGCAACGGCTCAAATAATCGAGGAGCACAATAAAAAGATATATAAGAATGAGTAGATCCTGGATCAAATAAGGCGGATGTGGGCTGATGGCATAATAACACTGTACCTGTGATCACATCGTCCAAGGTCTCAGCATTTGTTCTAGCTGGACCACGGACTCGAACCGGGTACTATAGCTAATGAGTCAACCTATATGGGCTGGACAACGGACTCGAACTGGGTGCTATAGACAAAGGTCGGGCATGGGTGGGCTGGACAATAGACTCGAACCGGGTACTGTAGCCAAAATCATATCACAGGTAAGCTAGACCACGGACTCTAACCGGGTATCTGTAGCCGATAGAAAAGCAGGGCATTATGGATACGAGGTCATAAGCTGAGTTACCGCCTAGCTAAGGCTCAGACTATCAGACTCAAGTCTGCTATATCAGTTTACAAGGAGCTGACCGTCCGAAACGACGTCGAAAAAAGTTCTACTCCCCAACGACATCCGAAACCTCACAAGTATACGGCAACACTAGTCTAAGCCTAGACTAAGGCCATACATACTTCAAATCAATATTATCATATACAATATAAGGTATGGATGTTCAATAATATCAGGAGTCATGCTTTCATAATCCAACAATTTCCCGAAATAAGGTCCAAGGCAAGAATTATAGAAATTTAGCATGGTCGACACCCGAACCCCTCCATACTCAAGCATATCAATAAGCAATTGCATAAACATGCTCACTCTCACAAGGGGAAATCCATAGCCTACCTGAAAGCCGATCACGCGTGCTCCAACTCACGGTACTGGAGCTTTTCCCCTCCGAACGGTCTCCAAATGGTTCCCCAGTATCAAAATGTTAATCACCTCATCATTACGAATATGTTGACACTAAAATTATATTTTTCGGAGACGGACCCAAAATTGGGTATAAAATGGGATTGTGGGACCCACAATTGGAATCCCCAAAACGAATCCTTGAAAACATCCCAAATACCTTACTAAACTAATACCCTAAAATTTAGCACAAAAAGATGCCTAAAACATAGCAAATCAGCCCCAACAATTAAAATCATTAATAAGTCTTGACTGACGACTTGGCAGCCCCTTGATCACCAAATTCTGGAAAAACGACACCCTTCCAACCCAAATAGATTATACCACGATGATCCTTGCGAAAAACTCTACAAGTTAGCCTCAAGAATGACTTAAAACGGACCTAAGATGATCAAGATCTAACCTTTCAAATTTCAACAATAAATCATTCTGGAAATCACTCTAGCAGTAGCTAAATTTGATTCCTTACCTCAAATGAAGCCTCCCCTCGCATTTTTGAGCTAAATTTGATTCCTTACCTCAAACGAATCCCCACAAAATTCTCTTGAGATTAGCCTTTTGAATCACCTAATTTAAGCTGAAAATGGAGGAGATATCTATGTTTGAAGATAAGGGAAAAAGAATGGACGAAAATTGTTCTTAAATTTGGAAATTTCCAGATTTCAACACGCTGCCACGTGGCGTGACGTGGCTCTGCCACATCACCACCGCATCAGATTTCAACAACTCTTCAAACTTAAATTTGGATGTTCCGGACTCGTTCGGAGTCGAAAAAACACAAACCATATATGGAATGTGATTGGAAATGATATTTCGGACTCAACGGTGACGTCAAAATTTCAATTGGAGATCATTTCGATGAAAAGTTGGATCCACACCCAGTATAGTTTTGAGCCAGATTCCACAACGGGCATCTAAAGCCTCGGGAAGTAAACAATGGGTCATTCTAGACCAAAATCGATATTCCGAAGCTAACCTAGCTGTCAAAATTTTCATCTGAGCACGTCTTCCAAGAAGGTTTACCCAAGTCAACTATAGGCCAAATTGCAAGGGCAAAAAGTCAAATGGCCCTAAATTCGTACCGATTGCCTCGATACTCGTGTTGACCATGCAACCAGCCAAATTTGGCCATTCCGGAGCTGTTGGAATCGTCAAAATTTTATTCTGAGGTCTTTTACCTGAATTTATGACCGAAGTCAACTTTTCAAGTTATAAATTCTCCAAAACAGGGAAACGGGCCTAAAACCCAAATGAACGACCTGACGACCGAACAGTCAGTGCCAGCAAGTCATAAATGACTTGAGGTCGCTACAGGATCGCTCTAAACAATAGAATGAATGCTTTAATTTAAAAATGACCTGGAGGGTCATTACACTTGGGCTAGGAGCTTGACTAATGTTCTTGGATTTGATCTGGGTTACTCTTCTTTCTTGTAGACTTAGCTATATATTATATGTATCTGTCGGGCATATGGGATCTGTTCGGGTTTTATTTAAACTTGTGCACGAGTACCATCTGGGATTATGAAGATCCAATTAGGTTTATTTTAGTTATAGTTCGATTTACTTTTGGTATGATCATGTGCCTTCTTTTCATATTTGCATTGACCTCTACTCTCATCTAGATTCTATCTTATCAGATTATTTTTATCTTTCTTGCTCGCTTGACTTGTGATGCCAACTGACTACCTTGTTTTGGTACTTATGCTACACTATGCATATTCTCGTGATGCAATACCTAGTACCAACTACCTATGGCAATTGTTCATGCCCTTTTTTGCAGCTTGTGGATATTAGAGGTGAGGGTGAGTACGTGGCATCCTGGATCAGTATATATATATTAGCTTGACTTTGCCTTTGAGACGGCTTGTTGTGGTGTGGTCCATTTTTGGGACTTGTATTAATATTGTTAGCGAACTATGTATTCGTTAATTCCAAGTTCTTGGAGGGTTCCTTCGTATATAATTTTTGGTTTGCTTTTTGTTTGTCTTTTCTAATTGTTAGTATTATTTTCTATTTAGTTCTAACCTTTTTCTCTCTACCATAAGAGCTATGCCACTAGAGGACCAAATGATGCTTGGGGTGTTCTTGAGGCTTTCACCTCTAAGGTTTTCTAGGGCGATGGGTGAGGATGCCCACGAGTTTTTGACTACTAGTTATGAGCGACTGTAGACTTTGAGTCTAGTTGAGCCAAGAGGATCCGACTTCTGTCCTTATCAGTTAGATGGGTCAGCTAGGTAGAGGTGGCGTGCCTTTTTTAAAACCAGGTCAGTTGGGTCTCCTTCGGTCACTTGAGTTGAGTTTTTTTAGGCCTTTTTGGCCAAGTTCATCCCTCACAACGTCATAGATCATCATGGGGATCATTTTTCTATGTTGAAGCAGTTCTATAAGTACCGTATCTCAGTACAAGGCGAGATTCCATGATCTTTCTCGTCATGCCACCATGATTCTACTTATCGAGAAGGATATGGTTCGATTCTTTGTTCATAAGTTGAGACTGCAGCTCCGGGTTGAGACTCACTCTATGGTCTCACTAGGTTTCTCCTTTCTATATGTTATTTATCAGGCCCACATTATTGAGCAGCTCCATCGTGAGGACCAAAGGGGTAGCAACTAAAGAGAGCTAGATATGAGGGTAGCTATAGTAGGTCCCGTTCAAGGCCCGAAGATGCATATTATAGAACTCTGCAGCACTTTCAGCAGGTTTTATCCCAGTCAGCCTATTCAGGGCTCATTGTAGAGTTTAGAGGGTGATAGTTATAGTCGAAGTGAGATTGGCTATAGTTAGATTAATGGGTCCCAGGCTAGTATTTTCAGTCGTGGTGGTCATTCTTTTGGGAGCAGGTCATCATTGTGTTGTTTTGACTGTGGTAAGTTAGGTCACTTGGCCAGAGATAACCCTTTACGTATACGGATTTCCCCAACTCTTTAGGCAACTCTACCACCTCCACCAGCAAGACCTCTAGCTAAGGGTCGAGATTAGGGTCAAGACGGTCGCGGTGGAAAGTAGAGTATTCAAGGTGGTCCATGGGGAGGAGTTTAGGTGGTAGGACTGATGGCCAGGGCAGTGGCAGATATGGCCATTTCTATACAACTCCAACAAGGGCAAAGGCTGAAGCATCGAATGATATGATGACATGTATGATTCTTTAATGTCATCAACCCACCTCAACTTTAATTGATGCAGGCTCTACCTATTCTTATATGTCTATGTGCTTTGCTTCTCGTATGGGTATGTGTTCTGAGCCTATGGTAGCATCGTTGCATGTGTAAACCTATGTGAGTGAGTCTTTAGTGGTGAATCAGGTGTTTCAATCTTACTTAGTTACTATATGAGGGTATGACACCTGGGCTGACCTTATATTATTAGATATACTTGATTTTGATGTGATTCTAGGCAGGGACTATTTATCCCTCAACTATGCAGTCTTAGATTATTTCTCTAACACCATTACCTTAGCTCTGCCTTGTGTTCCCCTAGAGGTGTGGCAGGGCTTCATCAGTAGAATCCAATTGGAGTTATCTCTTTTATTCAAGCTCGGAGACTAGTGGCTAGTGGATATTTGTCTTACTTGGCCTATGAGTGTGATGTAAGTAGGGAGGTCCCTCTAGTTGAGTCCATTCCAATCGTTTGTGATTTTGTAGATGTATTTCCTACTGACCTATGTGGCCTACCCCTAGAGCGTGATTTTAATTTTCTTATTAAGCTTGAGTCGGGTATTTGTCCTATTTCTATTCCACCATATTGAATGGCTCCTGTGGAGCTCTAAGAGCTCAGTGTTCAGCTTTATGATCTCTTAGCTAAGGGATTTATCATGCCTAGTCTATGGCTTTGGGGAGTTCCCATTCTATATGTGAAGAAGAAGGACGGCATAATGCATATGTGTATTGACTATAGGTATTTAAATAAGGTGACGGTGAAGAACCGCTACCCAATGTCTAGGATTGATGATCTATTTGACCAACTTCAGGGTGTCATAGTGTTTTTAAAGATTGATTTTAGTTCTGGTTACCATCATTTAAGGATTAGCGCAATAGGCATCCCTAAGACCACATTTAAGACTCGATATAGGGCGAGGGTTTCACGATCTATTGCGACGCATTTGGAGTTGGTTCGGGTTGTGTTTTGATATTGCAGGGTTGGGTAATTTCTTATTCCTCAAGGAAGCTTAGACTCTATGAGCGTAACTACCCCACTCATGACTTGGAGTTGGTAGTGGTAGTTTTTGCGCTTAATATCTGGAGGCACCACCTGTATGGAGTTCATTGTGAGATCTACACTGATGAAAAGAGTCTTCAGTATATTATGAGTCAAAGGGATATTAATCTAAGGTAGTGTCGCTGGGTTGAGATCTTCAAAGACTATTACCATTCTATTCTCTACCATCCGGGCACGGTGAATATGGTAGCGGACACCTTGAGTCGGAATGCAGTAAGTATGGATAGTCTAGCCTTCTTTTCTACTGTGGAGTGAGCTTTTGCTTTAGATATTCAATCCTAGATAATCAGATTGTTCGGTTGGATATTTCATATTCTAGTTTAGTTTTAGCCTGTGTTGGAGTTAGTCCTCTCTACTTGATTAGATATGTAGTCGTCAGTTTGAGGATGGGGCCTTAGTGGAACTTTGAGATGGAGTGTTGGAAGGTGAGGTAGGTTAGGTTACCTTGGATTCAGACAGGGTTTTGAGGTTTGTAGGCCGTATCTATGCTTCGATGGTTGGGTGTTTGATTCAGCTAATACTTCGTGAGGCCTACTATTCTAGATATTTTATTCATCTGGGCACTGCGAAGATGTATCATGACTTGAGGTAGAATTATTGGTGGGCCAACATATGGAGAGATATTGCAGACTATGTGTCTCATTTCCTGAGTTGCCGAAAGGTGAAGGCTGAGCATTTGAGACCTGGTGGTGAATTCCAAAGATTACCCATTCCAAATTGGAAATGGGATCGAATCACTATGCACCTTGTGGAACGTTTGCCTCAGACTTCTAGAGGTGCTGACAACATTTGGGTCATTGTTGATTGATTGACCATGTCGACACACTTTCTCTTTGTTCAATCTTCATTCAATGCCAAGAGGTTTGCCCGTATATACATTCATGATATAGTTTACCTTCATGGAGTGCCAGTCTTTATTATGTTAGACCAAAGTACTTAGTTCAGTTCTAGCTTTTGGAGGACTTTTCAAGATGAGTTGGGCACTCGTGTAGACCTTAGCACAACTTTCCACCCGCACACTGATGGTTAGGCAGAGCGTACTATCTAGATTCTTGAGGATATGTTGCGTTCTTGTGTGTTAGAGTTCGGAGATCAACATGATAAACTTTTTCCTTCGGTGGAGTTCGCGTATAATAACAACTACCATTCTACCATTCAGATGGACCCATTTGAGGCCTTATATAGTACGCGTTGTCTCTCTCTAGTTGGTTGGCTTGAGTTTACAAAGCCTAGACGTGGTAGTGACGTGATTCAGGAGGCTTTGGAGAAGGTGAGGGTGATTTAGGACAGACTTCAAATAGCTTAGTGTAGGACATGAGTTATGTTGATCGTAGACAGTGGCCTTTGAGGTTTTCCATTGGTGATAGAGTTTTACTCCATGTGTTGCCCATAAAGGGCATGATAAGATCTGTGAGGCAGGGTAAGCTTAGACCTAGATATGTTGGGCCGTTTGAGATCCTTCAAACAGTCGGAGATATTGCTCATGAGTTAGCTTTCCCTTCGATGTTCTCATCCATCCACCTAATTTTACATGTTTCGATGTTGTGTCGGTATGCTTCCGATGAGTCGCATGTGCTTCAGTATGATGTAGTTGAGTAAGATGATCATTTGACCTTCGTAGAGGAGCCAATTGCCATTCTAGCTCGAGATGTGTGGCGGTTGCGCTCGAGAGTTATTCTTGTGGTTAAGGTCCATTTAAGGCATCATCCAGTTCAGGAGGCTACCTAGGAGACTGAGCATGATATGCAGGAGCAGTCTCTTGGCTTGTTTGAGCATTCAAGTTCTTCTTGACTCTTACTTTTGCGGACGAAAATCCTTTTTAGTAGTGGTTATTGTAATGACCTATAAGTAATTTATGTTTTTATGTTGCATGTTCATCGTTTAGAGCTTTCTGGGACTGAGAATTCGGTCACTTGGTTGTTCGTTTAGTTTTTATGTGAGTTTTAGCATTTTGGAGCTTTTGAACCTTGAACGGTCATTTTTTTTATTGGAAGTTCAAAAAGATGAGATCAGAATCTTATTCTAACGATTCTATCAACTTCAGAAGGGTCATTTTAGGCTAGTAGCATAGTCAACACCGCTCTCGAGGCTTTCGGTGCGGGTGTGTGCGATTAGGCATTCTAACTTTCAAGTTAAGGCCTAAGTTTGACTTAGTCAACACTCTAAGTAAAGAATCTCGGATGAGAATTTCGCTGTCGCGGTTAGCTTTAGAATGTTGAAATTGGTCTAGAACGACCCTTTGTTTAGGTCCCCAGGCTTCTAGGATGGTTCTGGGGCCCCTCTTCGATTTTGGCTTGAAATAATGTGGGACCTACTTTTTGCCAAAACGACCTTCGATGGAAATTTCAATTGCTCTGTTGAGTCCGTGTAACACCCCGGAATCAAGGATTCTAGAAAGGGAGTCACGTGGAAGGTCACTATCCCGCCACTAAGACAAGGCACCCTTCATGAAGCCCTTCACGGGACGTGAAGGGGACCATAGCTCACGGTGGTGCTTATGAAGCCTTCCAGTGGTTGGATAGGACGGGCTCCCCTCCCACGAGCCCTCAGACGCCGCGTGAAGGGCACCACTTCTCGTGTTGGTGCCCGTGAAGGAGTAGGCAGTATGCTCCCCAAGGTAGGCTCCTCTCACGAGCCCCTAGACGGCTCGTGAAGAGCCAAACAACTCGTCAAGGTGGTCGTGTGGTGGGATAAGGAAGCTTAGGGCCTTCCCAAGCCACTGGTCTAGGGACCACGACTGCCCAAATAGCTTGTGGACCCCTAGACGACTCGTGTGGGCCTCCATCTGGAGGTTCATGTCAGCTGTAAGTTAAGGGCAGTTGGGTCTTTTTCTAATTATTTTATCATGATACTATGTCATTTTTCCCTTACCTAGAACCCCTGTATAAGTGATTTTAACCCCAAAACTTACCCAGTTTAGTCATTCTCTTAAATTTATCAAAGAAGATCAAGTTCTTCCTCTTCAAAATACTTCTCTCTCTACAAATTTGAAGAAGAAGGGTTCAACCTAGGGTTTCAAGGCAAATCTCCAATTCCACCATTGAATGCAAGCTTTTGGCATTAAGGTATGATAGTTTTCATCTATGGATGCCTTTCGCTCATGGAGTTCCCAAATTCTCCTATTTTAAAAGTTAGAATTCCCCAATTGAGTTAGAGTTTTCTTCTATGTTATGGGTTCTCCTAATTGTTGATCTAATTGATTGATTTATGATCTATGATCCATGAATTTAGTTAGTCTCATAATTTTATGATGATTCCCCATGAACCCATGTAATTCACATGTTTTCCAAGTTATGAGCATATAATGTGGGTCTTGGATTATGAAAGAAGAGTTCTATGAAATCAAGCATGAATTGATAGAATTATATGAATTTATGATCAATTTCTATGAACCTATGTCTAACTCATGTTTAGTAGACATTGATGATTGAAAGTGGGTTTTGAACCTTGAAAGGTGAACTATGGAATTATGCATGTTCTTATGAAATTGGTGTAAATGTTTTAAGGATGCTTGAGAGTGAAGTATCAATAATGTTGTTGTTGTGTTGTTGAAAGGATTTCTCATACACACATGAAAGCATGATTATGAAAGTATTTCTCACATAATAAGGGTTCCTAAGGTTGAAATGTCTTCTCACCTAAAATGAACCAATAAGTAAGAAGCTATGCTAATGTTGAGGCAAGAGGGATTACCCATGCACTCTAAGTAAAAGACAATAAGCGATTACCCAGTCATACAATATAAATACAAAAGGCGGTTACCTATGTCACATGATGTAAGGACAAGACGCGATTACATATATTCCTTCGTGAGCTAAGATGAATAGGATTAATAACTATTTCGTGGAAGTTAAGTTTAGTACCGAGTGTCCAAGTGGAGATTACCCATGTCCCATAACTATGTACCAAGATTGTCTAGATAGACATTAGCTAGTGGATCCAGTACGTAAGCTAGAAGTTTATGGTCCTTACCGTGGCAAGTATGACAACCCCTTTTCGGTGTGGAGTAGACACTAGATTTCATGATGATAGCTCTCATAGTCTTATATGTCGGTTAAGGCTACTTCCCACAAACAAGTAAAGTTATGATGAACCAAGGTTACTTCAAGAAGTATCATAAGTGTTTTAAGATGATGTTCACTTGCATTGATCATGTTTTATGAGTCATGTTTTCTAACTCTCAAGTTTCATGTTTTAGTTTGATCATTGCATGCTTATGAAAATGTCCTATTTTAGCATGATTTAAATGTTTATATGCTTGGCTATCATACTTGGTACATGCCTGCCCAACACATAGTTCCTTAATTCCTCCTCCTTTTATGGGATATTTACATATGAACCACATGATAATAGTAAAATCAAGATAATAATTTAAACAATTTAGTTTTAATATTTTAGAATAATATGAATAAAAATAGAAGCATCCAAGTGTAAACAATACTTAGTAAAAACTTATCAACTGCATACAAATGTAGCACTTAAACTGCTTGAATAATTAATATTAAAATCAATACCTTACATTTTATTAATATAAAATAAATAGAGTAGACTATATGTCTAACCTGTCACACGTTATATGACAATCAATAAATTTAAGCACTAGCATTCTTATCTTAAGAAAATATTAGCCACAAATAATTCATGCTTAAAATATTCATGGTTCATATATAACAACATTTGTTTATACATTATCAAACTCAAATAAACATTCATTCAATCATTTCCTCATAATTTCACAAAAATTAAATTGTATAACTACTAATATCATGTAACACCTCAGATAATATCAATATTATCATATGTGAGTTTGATAAGAACAATTATTTCCATTCTAAGAATTTGAGTAGTTCTAGAATCACCAACATATAAAAGTTATTATTCTTCTTCAATTTGGTTTGTAGAACACAAAATTTTTAGCTCACACAAATCTGTTCAACAATGGCAAAGTTTAACACTCAATCTTTGACATATTAGCAACAAGATTCACTTGAGAAATGACAACAATAATTTATATCATCCTCTTATACAAATTGATTTTTCTTAGTGGGATTATCATTCTTTGAATCATCTTCTACATTAAAGGGTATTATGATTTAGTTCACCATACACAAAATAATAGTAATAACTATTTTCCGCTAACCGTATCTCTTTTCATTAAAACTAAAAATGTAGCATGTCCAAGCTTCCAAGCATGTTAATTCTGACATAATTTGGAACTTTTTCTTTGGAAACTTTTACATTGACATAACTACTGCTGAAGTATATCATTAATGGCCAAATTTATAGATTGTCCATTGAAACTTGAATAGAAGTTTTACTTGGAAATTATTTTGGAGAGTAAGAACTATCAAATCATATTCTAAGCAACGCTGCACTTTTCTCTCAAACCAATCACCTGCACAAGTATTTTTCGTAATAAAAGAATTTAAAATATTCTTTAGATTGTTGAAAATCTTACGAAAATACTTCTTCACAAACACTTGTAGAGAATTCTCCATAGCTTGAGGCGTGTCAAAAGAAAATGTCCTTAAGAATATCACCCGGTATAGGTGTATCCCCTAGGATTCAAAAAGATCTTCTAGTATAAAACAAGAAGTCATAATCTTAGAAAGATTCAACATAAACAAAACCTCAACACACAAAAAAATACAGGAAGGAGGAATTTCTCACATCTCATTTTTGTCCTTCTTTACAAGGCAAGAATCACGATATATATATATATATATATACTACCTTAAAAGCACGAACTCCCTAACTTTAATGTTAAATTACTATAATACTCCCAACTTAAGACACCCAACTCATTATATATTCTATATTTAATATTATATTTATATACACTATATTATATTAAATGCAGACACATTTTCACATTGATGGGTAATGACTTTTCCGAAAGGTTGTGTCTTTTTTTTTATAGAGTTGTGACTTTTTCGATGAGTTATGACATTTTCGAAAAGTTGTGATTTTTCTGAAGGATTGTGACTTATCCGAAAAGACGTGATAAGCACCTTTTTCATACTATCCTTTGTTGTCTATAAATAGAGAAGGTTTCTCACAATTTTAAACTACGAATTTTGTAAGTTTTCTATTCTTCTACTTAAAACAAGAAAGATTGTGAGAGTTGTTCGATTATGCAATTACAATATACATTTTTGTGGGTAAATTAGATAGATCAATAAAAAATGATGAAAAAAGGAGAATGAAATAACTCAACTTCAAATGAGAAGAGTATCATGATAATTAATATACACACTCATTTTCATAGCCATAAAATATACTTTTGCAGCAACTCTTCCTTGACAAGAAGTTCAATGCTAGTTCGTTGCACAAACTACAACTTGGTGTTCAGAATCTGAAAAGTCTCGAACTGTTGGAGAAAGAGTATTTGATCAATAACTTTTTTGAAGAATCCAAACTACATTTAATAAGTACTCTTTCATTTTCAATTTATTTGTTGTACTTTTATTTTTATTCAGTTTTATATAGAATGTTCTTTTTTCCTTGGGGTGAGGACGCATCTTTAAGACTATAAAGTTAAAAGACATTTTTATATATTCTACATATGATCCTTAAATTAAAAGTCTTCTTTATTTTTAAAATTTTCATATAAAATTAAAATTAGACCAATCTATATCTATCTTTTTTTTTTATCTATACTACCTTAAAAGAATGAATTAATAACTTAAATGTTAAATTATTATAATACCCCCAACTTAAAACACCAAATGAAGTATATCTTCTATATTTTATATTCTATTATATTTATTTATGTGTATTATATTATTTTTAAGGCATACAACTTTTCACATTGAAGGGTTGTGACATTTTCGAAGAGTTATAACTTTTCTGATGAGTTGTGGGGTTGTGACTTTTCTATAGGGTTGCGACTTTTCCGAAGAGTTGTGACATTTTCGAAGGATTGCGACTTTTACAAAGAGTTATGACTTTTCCGATGAGTTCTGACCTTTCTAAAGGGTTGTGACTTCTTTTATATAAGGCACCACGAGCAATTTTTCATACACTACCCTTTGTT
>NW_026034646.1:0-1008 GCF_019186545.1 Solanum stenotomum
ACTATGCTCATTTTGCAGGCTTAATTAGAACATTTTTTGTAGTTAATTTTTTGTTTTTTCATCATTGCAATTAGGGGTAGATACTTGAATCTTTGACTCAGGGGCCGCTGGCAACATGACTCAATTCATGGTGTTTATAATAAGCTATATCAGTGTATATCAATTGTATTTCCATATATCTCATGTATACCATTTATCTCATGTATACCATTTATATCTGTATATATAATCCACGATCATCTGTGATTTATGTGAAACACCCCCTCATTTGTGTCAAGACTGACAATGCTCTGTCAATCAGTGTAGCAAAAATAAAAATAAAATAAAATCAAGGATTAGTACAACACCATCAAGGAACCATTACTGGAAAATTAGTATACCATAGGAGTCTTTTACAGTTTGGATCTATCATAGAGTAAAAGAATATATTGCAGACTAGGAATATTCAAAATATGCCTTCTTGCAATCTACGCTGTGATCAACAGATATATGGTGGCGGATACAGTATGTAAACAGTGGGTTCAACAGCTGTTCCATCAGAATAACATTAAGCAGAGACAGTAACAGGGCAGTTCTCCTTTGGCATGTCAGCTTAAATATATAAGTGCATGCCAATAGAGAGTAGCCCTACCACTGTTTCTCTTATAAATTCAAAAATACATTTTTATTCACCAACTCTTTTTTTTCTCATTTTTCTGCTTCTGTTTCATCACAACAGAGCCTTCCAAGCTTATATAGATCATTCTTTCTCAGTTTAAGAAACGGTATAAACCCATGGAGAATCAGCATATCCTGCCATTTTTATGTCTTCTTGCTTTTTCTAGGGTCAGAAAATGGGGAACTTTCTTATCCCTTTTACCATTTCATTTTGTGGCTTTTCGGTTTCCAAATGCTAGTCTCACTTAATTAGGTACTTTTTGTGACTATATGAAGTCTGTCACTTGACTCTTTTATGGCATATCCTTGGTCATATTCCTCAGTTTCCTCTTCTTTTGTCCATATCGACAT
>NW_026034647.1:0-919 GCF_019186545.1 Solanum stenotomum
CCTTAACCCTAAACCTTTGGCCAACCCTGAACATAAAGAAACTATAAAAAAAAACCCTTAAAACCTTATAAAACCTTAAACCTAAAAAAACCCTTAAGAAAATCATAAGCCCTTATAAACCTGAAAAAAACTCAATCAAAATCTTTAAACCTAAAACCCTAAGCCCTAAATCAAGAAATAAAACATACGCAAAAAAACTCGTTGTAAACCCTAGGAAACTCTAAACCTTAAACCCTTATAAATCCTAATACCCAAGATACTACCCAAAACCCTAAACCCTAAAAACATTAATAAAAAAAAAAACCTCTTTCAGAACCCCTAAAAAATCTAAGAAACACAAAGCCCTACACCATAATTTAC
Source organism: Solanum stenotomum (assembly GCF_019186545.1). NCBI lineage: Eukaryota > Viridiplantae > Streptophyta > Magnoliopsida > Solanales > Solanaceae > Solanum > Solanum stenotomum. The sequence goes on from NW_026034647.1 coordinate 361, forward strand.
CTTAAAAATAATTTAAAAGAAACCCTAAACCCTAAAACCAAAGAAATCTTAACCCATAAGAACCCCCAAACTGTAAAACAAATAATAAAATCTTGAAAAAATCGTTTAGGACCATAAACCTAAAAGAATTCTACAAAAACTTAAGCCCTAAACCTTAAACCCTAAGAATTCTTATACCTAATAAACCATAATACCCTAAACCCTCTGAAACCTAAAATACTCTAAAAAAAATTAAACACCTTTTGGAACCCCTAAAAACCTTTTAAAATCCTAAACAAAAAATCCCTAAAACAAGCCTTAAAAACCCTAAAAATATTTCTTAATCTAAAACACTAAACACTAAGAACCCCTAAACCATTAAAACAATAATGATCCTAAATAATCTTTAAAAATCCTAAATCGAAAAAATATCTTAGTCTGAAGAAATCCTAGAAAAACTTAAGCTCTAAACCATAACCTTAAAACCCTTAACCAATTATAATGTTCAGATTATATCATTGTTCAATATGCTTTATTCAGTTATATATATAAGTTCAGCTTTATCCTATCATGAATGTTT
>NW_026034648.1:0-591 GCF_019186545.1 Solanum stenotomum
CAAGGGAACCACCACTTAAATACTTGCATGGGCAATATTAATTAGCCCTACGTGGCCATTTTTGATTGGTTTGGTAGTATTTGAGAGCAAAAAAAAAGTGCTAAAAGAAAGAAATATTAATTAGCCCTACGTGGCCATTTTTGATTGGCTTGGTAGTATTTGAGAGCAAAAAAAAAATGCTAAAAGAAAGAAATATTAATTAGCCCTACGTGGCCATTTTTGATAGGTTTGGTAGTATTGGTAGGAGCTCTTTTACGGAAGGAAATGATGGGAATACCCTTGGTAGTCCAAGGGAACCACCACTTATATAGTATGAAATGACGGGAATACCCTTGGTCGTCCAAGGGAACCACCACTTATATAATATGATGATATGATGGAAATAATATAAAATAATATAAAGAAATATTAATTAGCCCTACGTGGCCATTTTTGATAGGTTTGGTAGTATTGGTAGGAGCTCTTTTAAGGAAGAAAATGACGGAAATACCCTTGGTAGTCAAAGGGAACCACCACTTATATAGTATGAATGATGATTATTATATATGATGATGAAGAAAGAGATATTAATTAGCCCTACGTGGGCATTTT
>NW_026034649.1:0-504 GCF_019186545.1 Solanum stenotomum
GGTAATTTATGCATAAATTTTATAAAATTACAAGTATTGTGATCCAACTATTTATAGAAAGGGATGACATATAAAATGGGACGGAGAGAACATATATTTACTATACATAGTTATAATTAAAAATAATTATAACTTGCAATTATTCAAAGCTAACAAGCTTTCTTAAATGGGAACCCTGATCTAGAACAATAAGATCAATTGAGTCAGCAAATCTAATTAATGGGATTAGTTCTTTTTTTAAAAAAAAAATATCGGGGATAGGAGATTACAATGTGGGAAATCGAACTCTCACCAATAAGGTGGAAATTCAAATAGTCAACTAATTGTACTATTAGGATTCTCCAGTCTATATAATAGTTTTTTTTTTTCCGCAAATTTACCACTAGATAGTGTCTAGTGGCCTTTTATTAAACGTAAAAATATCAATAGGGATAAGTGCAAGCAACGGGGGCTAGGCCTTACCTTACTAATCCTACTGAAGTGTCTACTACCTAACAAGCATGA
>NW_026034650.1:0-2636 GCF_019186545.1 Solanum stenotomum
CCATTTCATTGACAAAAGGAGGCAGTCTTAGTGAATTGCAACAAATATCATAACCAAACACATTACAAAACATGGGAACATTCTAGTGTCTAAAAGTGACATGGCCATATGCAGTAAGACATTTTCTAGATCCAAGAGTAGCAATATGGATTTGATGTCCCCATAGTTTGGACATCAAATAATAGGAAATCAAAAATAAAAAAATTGATTTTTGGTAATGAAATCTTAATATGAATATTCTCTATGATGTATAGTTAATCCTTCACTACATACATCATAATATGTATATAACTCTCACGTCCTCTAACTCTATGATGATTAGCATTAGTATAACTTCTGCGAATTTAAAGTGACGGCAAACTCTATGATGATTAGCATTAGTATAAGGGAAAATGCATAAGTAGCTCAGTCTATGCCCAAAATTCCTGAGACACATTTAATCTTTACTAAGGTTCTATTACCCCAAACTTATTTTTTAATTAATTTTCTATCCCTTTTCGATCTACGTGGCACTATTCTTGAAAAAATTGTCAATACGCGCTGGGCCCACAAGATAATGCCACGTAGGCCGAAAAGGAGTAGAAAATTATATATAAAATAAGTTCCGGGGTAATAGAACCTTAGTAAAAGTTAGGTGTGTCTCAGGGATTTTGGGAATAGGCTGGGGGATGCTTATGCATTTTCCCTTAGTATAATAATTTATTAATATGATGGGATTATTGTTTAATAATTAGTAATTAATTAATGTTTTCATTTTTTATTTAGTTGGAGGGTGAAATGGTAATTCAACTTTTGACTTAGATTCTTCCCACTTATAATAATATATATGATATGATGATAAGGTGTGTGTTACGACCCGATTTCGAAAACTAAGGTTTCGAAACCAATTTCGCAACTTTGGCGATTTTGTTAAGTTTTTGGAAAAATTTATAATTTGAAAGTCGCCACTTAATTTTTTAAAAAAAATTAAGAAAAGAAAACCATTTAAAAGGGAAATTTTTGAAAGAAAACATAGTAAATAAAACCAGGGTCGGATAAGGGTTCAAATAATCCTCTAAGGAAGGGTTTAGGCAACTTAGAGAATCCGCTAACACGCGGTTGACTGACGAATTTAATTTTTTTTTGGCTAACTTTGTAAAAGGGGTTACTTATAAAAATCTCGCTTGAAACTTAGATAAAAATCTCTTGATACTTCTAAAAATCACAAGAATAATCTTAACTTAAAACTTTTATCCATAGTCAAATTTTGAACTATACAATTAATTTAAACTCATAAATATGGAGTAAAGAACCTTGTTTAACAACTATGAGAGGTTATAAAAAATCCTCAAGTCATTCATACAAAGTCCTAAGTTAAATTAAAAGACAACTAATTTATTTTAAGAAACTTAACAGTTTATCCTATTCAAAAATTTGAACTAAATAGTTAATTCAAACTCATAAACATGGATTCAAAGCTAATTACTAACTATGAAATAATATAGATAATTCTCAAGTTAGTCTAAGAGCTTAAGTTGCCTAACTTGCAAGAGTTTTGAAAATTTAAATACTTAAAGTAAACAACTAACGAAATAGAAGAGTTATTTAAAAACTTCCAAGGATTCATCTAAGTTAGATAAAATAAATATCACAAAATCACAATATAAGGAAAATAAAAGTGCGAACAGAACTTGGACAAATTTAAGTCTACTTGCTGCTTCTTAAATGCTGCTACCAGCGCAATTTTCGAACTTTTTAAAGTCTGAAAGATGCAAGCTTCAGCCCTTTGAAACTGTTGCAACTCGGCCTCATTAATTATGGGTTTTAACCCAATTTTGCTCCTTATTTTTTAGCCATTTGAGGCTGCTGCTGCTGTTTTTAGTGGACTTTTGAGAGTCCAAAAATTTGAATTTCAGCCCTTTAGGACTGTTATTATTCCTCTACTGAGCTGCTGTCACTGGTTTGAAATTTAATCCGATGATATTGGCGTCCCTTTTATGACTTGGAGGAAGACCCGAAGATGGGAGTATGCAAGAGAAGAGGAGTCCAAGAGACTCAAGGGAGAGTATCATGCAGAGAAGAGAAAGAAAAGAGAGTAATATTTTAACCAAAATACAAAAATATTTAAGAAAAAATGCTCCAAAGCTCACAGTGATTAAACCAACATATATAAGAAATAAAAGAAAGAGCACATAATTGAAACTCAACATTCAGAGGAAAAGAAATCATGCCGCATTTTAGCAATGGACAGAACCTAAATAATGTCATTATCTCGATCTCATTCAATAACAGAGACCATACTAATACTAAAAATAATAATGAGAAAAACAAGTAAGACGCAAAACCATTTGATCAAAGGATAAAATGATGAATAAATTTACTTATGATCTACAGTAAACTGTGGGGTCCATCCCATGAGTTTTTGGGTCAACAATTGCGGCTGCAATTGTTGTACAATAGCTGCAAACCTTTTTCTTTTGTCAACAGAGTTTGCAGCAATGCAAATTTTTGGTGGCATGATTTTTGAATAGTGCAATACAATTGCATCTATAAAATGAGTTCTTCAGCCCCTCATTTGATACACCAATTCACAGAGAGAGTAAAATATTTAGAGAGTTGTGAGGTTTCTATAGACTATATAAGAAAATAGTCTGTGA
>NW_026034651.1:0-375 GCF_019186545.1 Solanum stenotomum
CCGTTTAGAACCCAAATCCAAAAAAATTATACAAAAACTTAAGCCCTAAACCTTAAACCCTAAGAATTCTTATACTTAATAATCCATAATACCCTAAACCCTCTGAAACCTTAAATACTCTAAAAAAAAAAAGAAACACCTTTTGGAAACCCTAAAAACCATAAAAACCTTTTAAAATCCTAAACTAAACATCCCTAAAACAAACCTTAATCTAAAACACGAAGCCCTAAGAACCCCTAAACCATAAAAACTATAATAATCCTAAATTATCTTTAAAAATCCTAAATCGAAAAAGCCTCTTATCCTAAAAAAATCCTAGAAAAACTTAAGCTCTAAACCCTTAACCATAACCCTTATTTATCATGTTCAGATTAT
>NW_026034652.1:0-207 GCF_019186545.1 Solanum stenotomum
CGTAAGTTTGACACTACTATAGTCATTCTGAGTACCATCTTAATTTTCTTGAAGGACAACTTCAGGTATCGTAAAAATATTTTTTCGTGTATGTACGTAAGTTTGACACTACTATAGTCATTCCGGGTACCATCTTAATTTTCTTGAAGGACAACTTCAGGTATCGTAAAAAAAAAAAATTTCGTGTATGTATGTAAGTGTGACATT
>NW_026034653.1:0-121 GCF_019186545.1 Solanum stenotomum
GTTTTAAAAATGAACATGACAGAAAAAAGGCAAACCTACCACACTTTTGCTTAGTAAATTAAAAACAACTATTGTTTATTTCAAACATTCCCCATGAATTAACAGCTCATATATTATGAAT
>NW_026034653.1:262-359 GCF_019186545.1 Solanum stenotomum
TTTTTAAGTTTGCCTTTGGCGTTGGTGTATCCATCTTCCTCTTTATATAATGTGTCTATCACACGTGCAAAATTTAGAACTCGTTCAAGGACAAACA
>NW_026034654.1:0-1123 GCF_019186545.1 Solanum stenotomum
ATTTTTTTGCTGAATAAGCCAGAGAAACACTACAATAAATATGATATATAGCTACAAAATTATTAGCTACGACATCAAATTCGTCACTAATTGTTTGCTTTTAGTGACAAAATTTACTTTTCATGCTTAAATATATGAGACACATACTTTTAGTGACGAAACAAAAAAACCGTAGCAAAGTTTCGTCTACTAAAGTTTCCCACCAAAAAATTAATTGATGCCATTTGTTAAGTAGTGTTAGTCACGAATTTAAAGTAATCGATGACACATTATTTCGTCACTAATAATGTATCTAATTCATGACAAATTATTTTTTGTCTTAAAATTTATTGATTTTTTTACCCAAAAAAATTTCATCTAAAAAAATATGTTGTTACAATATCGACAAATTAGAATTCGTAGTTAAATATTATAAGTTTTAGCTATAAGAATTTAACTTTAATTATGATATTTATTTTTGTCACTAATAGTATAAATAATTGGTGACAAAGATTTTATTGTCTCTAAACAATCTGTGATTCAGTGACAATAAAAAAAATTGTCACGAAATATGTAAGGTGTTAAATAGCGACGACTTAAAATTTGTAGTGAATAATTCAACTATTTGCTACGAAAAAAATTCATAGCTAAATACAATTTTTTTTGCTACAATTGTTCATAATTACAAGTGACAACTTACAAAAAGAATAATATAAGTGCTTCATAAGAAATAGACAGAGTCCTTTCGTTAATTGGCGAGGGAAAATATTAAAACCAACGAATTCGGTCCATTTTGTAAAAATGAAAAAGTTCAATTCATGAATTTTCTTAAATTACACAATTATGCATCATTTCAAAAATACAATCCAGATTATAAGTATAGTGAGTGGGGTACGATTCTGCCACTAGATCACTAATATTTGTTGGTTTAACACTTTTATTTTTTATTTGATACCCTTTCATCGATAAAGACAATAGAAAAAATAATTTCTCAAGTCTTGGTGCTAATTTTTGTGCGTGTATTGATTTGTGATTGGTAAACTGCATAGACTAAGTCGATCTATTTGCCTCTGTCTAAAAATATGTAGTTATTTAATAGTAATTTCACAAATGCATGTAGATTAACTATACAGAGATAACATCG
>NW_026034655.1:0-899 GCF_019186545.1 Solanum stenotomum
CAACGAACCCTTTCTTCCTCAGTAGGTACTATCATGGCGGCAAGCCTGGAGAGCTCGTGGAATCGGGCCTCATACTCTAATACTGTCGTGGAGCACTGCTCGAACCGAGCAAACTGATCTCTGAGCTGATCTCTCATGCTCCTGGGAATAAATCGGGCCAAGAAGGCCTCTAAAAACTAAGTCCATGTGACCGGTGGAGACCCAGCAGGCCTGGTTTTTAAGTATGTACGCCACCACTGCCTGGCGGAACCGTCTNTAAGTCCATGTGACCGGTGGAGACCCAACAGGCCTGGTTTTTAAGTATGTACGCCACCACTGCCTGGCGGAACCGTCTAGCTGGTAAGCGGTGAAGTCTGCTCCTCTCGACTTCACTAAACCAAAAGTCTGTAGCTTGTCGCGGCAAATATGTAGAAACTCGTGGGCATTCTCACCCACAGCCCCAGAAAACCTCGGCGATGATAGTCTAGGGAACATCCTGATCATATTCTGCTCTCGAAGTGTCATGATGCACTCCAAATCGTCAGGCTGAACAACCGGTGTTGCTAGATATTGAACAACCGGTGCCGCTGGTGCAAGCTGGCCCTGCGGTTCTGAAGCAACAGGAGCTAGGGCCTGCTGCATACCCCCAATGGCAGCTAATATCTGTATGAGTGTCCCCTGTATACTTGGAGCTGCCACAGGCTCGGGCGGTGGCTGGGATGGTGCCGGGCCCATCGGTTGCTGCTGTCTTGGAGCTGCAGGTGGTTCTATGACCGGCTCCGGAGTTTACTTTCGGTCCTGGGCTGGTGGTGTAGCTCCGGCACAACCTCGAGGTCAGCCTCTACCCCTAGCTGGGGCCCTACCACGCGTGCGAGATATCCCCTTAAAAGACTGGAACAAGTAAGATTTTCATAAACCGA
>NW_026034656.1:0-939 GCF_019186545.1 Solanum stenotomum
TTATTCCTAAATTAAAGCTTAATAACAATACTAGATGGACACAAATCGATCTTGCAAGAAAATCAATTTTGTCATCAATAGGATCAACTAGTGTTGGTACTTATGCTTAACAAATATATTATTTCTAAATTTAAAGCTAAGTGTCAACACTAGATGGACACAAATCGATCTTGCAAGAAAATCGATCTTGCAAGAATAGGATCAACTAGGGGAAAATGATCAAAATGGTCCTTAATGTATGGGCTTTGATTCCATTTGGTCCTTAATGTATGGACTTGATGGAAATGGTCCTTTATGTATCATAAATTGTGATCAATTTGATCCTTAACCCTAAAATTTTAATGGCAGCGATTATTTAAAAAAATAAATTAACTAAAATCGCTACACGTGGAGCGATTTCCCATTATTTTTTAAGCAGTCCTCGCCTCGGGAATTTTTAATAATTTTTTTAAAAACTTTTTTAAGAAAATGGCTGCTATAGCAGCTATTTCTATTTTTTAAACGTTGATGGGGCAGCGTTGTTAAAAAAAAAATTCACAGCAGCGATTTTAAAGAAAAAAGAATTTTTTTTTTGGACTGGCAGCGATTTTTATGTTTTTTAAAGGAGTAACAACGTCAATTTTGTCAGAAGAAAATCGCTCCGTTAGGAGCGATTTTGCCCTTTTGGTTAAAAAAATATTGATGTGCCATTTTGGAATTTTTGGAAACAGGGGAAGGAAAGTCTTGAACGAGCGCATCTTTTACATATTCTGTGTATTTTGACCGCAAAATAAAATAAAATATTAATTTTAGGGTTAAGGACCAAATTGATCATAATTTATGATACATAAGGGACCATTTCCATCAAGTCCATACATTAAGGACCAAATGGAATCAAAGCCATACATTAAAGACCATTTTGATCATTTTCTCGATCAACTAGTGTTGGTACTTATGCTT
>NW_026034657.1:0-8426 GCF_019186545.1 Solanum stenotomum
TGTTGTTGTATTGGAGTGCTATTGGTGACAAAGATGAGAAAATTTTGGAGTGGAGGGATAGTATAAAACATGGTTGTAATCCAGAAAATGATAGCAATCTTTGGCCTCCTCAAACAAGGTAACATTTTTGGATTTTTAGTTCAATGTAATCTATAGATCACGTGTTATTAAGTAAATGAAAAAGCATACCTAAAGTATTACTTTTTTCGTGAGTTCAATATCTTAACGGTAAGATGTTTATGAAAACACACTTCGAAACTAACTAGACCAAGTGTTTGAATACAATCGCTAAAAAGTGTTTGAACAACTTAGTTTGCCTATAGAATATCGTTAACATGGAAACTGACTCATTAATTTAGAGGTGTGTTTTGATAATTAGTTTATGATAGCTCAAAAGAAGACTTACAAAACATGATATTTTAGGTGTATTTTTTGCCATTATCTCTAAATTTATAGTGGTGTAAATAACTTAAAGTCAAAATTATATTGCATGTGTTGGAGAAAAATTATCTTTATACGATAATATATTCAGTATAAATCCCACACAAGTAGGGTATGGGAAGGATATGATGTATGCATATCTTATTTTGCCTTACATAGTAAAAATATTATTTTTGATAAATTCTCGAACACACTTTGTAAAATTTTTGACTTTGACATTAAATCTTGAATGTTTTTAGCAAAATTCTTGACATTGCCATTAAATTTCGTACGCTCTAAATTAAATTTCTAACTTTGACATGAATGTTTTTAGCAAAATTCTTGACATTGCCACTAAATTTCGTACGCTTTAAATTAAATTCTTGACTACGTCACTGGTTTATAGGAACCAAGTCTTGGAGTATCAAAAGTGGGCTAAACCACTTGCTAAAAAATTGTTAGAGGTGCTATTGAAGGGTCTCAATGTCAATGAAATTGATGAATCTTTAGAACCTCTCTTGATGGGAACTATGGCTATCAACATAAACTACTATCCACCATGCCCAAATCCAAGTATCACCATTGGTTGTCGCCGACACTGCGATGTGTCCTGCATCACTCTGCTCCTCCAGGACGACACGGGAGGCCTATATGTCCGAGGGACTAAAGGCGATAACTGGATCCACGTAAATCCAATCAAAGGCGCCTTAGCAGTTAACATAGGTGACTCGTTACAGATTATGAGCAACGATCGATACAAGAGTATCGAGCATTGTGCAGCAGTTGATTCAAGCAGGGCTCGAATATCTGTACCGCTATTTGTGAATCCTAGCCTTGACAATGTCATTGGTCCATTCCCACAAATGCTGAAAGATGGAGAAAAACCAGTGTACAAACACGTCTTGTTTTCTGATTATTGGGATTATTTCTTCAGTAAAAGGCCTTCTGGTAAAGCATCACTAGATTTTGCTAAAATTTGATGCTTTTTTATTATGTAATTGTTATTGTATTGTCAAATCCGTTATTATGTAATAACCAAAAGTGTTATTTTATACAACCATTGATTTGATGTGATAGTGTACTCTTTTTTCTCTTTGTCTTCTTTTTCGTTTTCAATATCCACTTTGGAACTTCAAACTAATCTAAATTTGCACTTCATAAGTACATTAAAGGGTATGTGCTCCATATCATAATTATTTTCATTTCTTGGGCTCGAATACAGAACTTCAGATTATGGATAAAAAATCCTATCTATTTTTACCACAATCCAAGCAATTTTGATAGAAAAGAAAATTAGATAAAAAATCCTATCTTTAGAATACTCATATTTCTCGACAAAAGGGTAATACATGATTGTCAAATGTCAGTAACTAAAAGCGAATCTCCATATCCTTCCCAACTTCGGGATTCCTACCTCAATGTCGGAGGTGGGAATGCTTTCGAAATGATTGAAAAAAAAAAGAAGCCAAAGCAAGATTTTCACTGATAATATTTTTTATGGATATAATAGAGTATACAAATTTCAAAAAGATGTGGATGTTATTCAAACAAACCACAATTCATGCATATGACACCAAGAAGCAATCTCACCAATTTTCAAATAGCTATTCTAGAAGATATATTTTATGATAATGATGTTTGATTAAACATAAAAAAAAAAAAAAAAAAAATCTGAAACACTAAATAAAAAACAATTCAAGAATTTTGTTTAGGTCATTAATATATCATCCACATATCCCACCCCCACTCCCTTCAAATAATAGAAGAAGGAATGATTTTTTTTAATCATTCGATATTCGATATTCATATTGAGTTCAACTATAATTAACTTTGCGCCAAGTCTTATATTGAGAAGTAAAACAATCTTTAATTGTATTCAGAAAAAATCAAATTCAAGACATTTGATTAAAATTGAAAAATATTTACCACTTCATCATAATCTCTCGTTGCTAGATGAAGGAATGATTCAATCTCGTTGTAGATGAAGGAATAATGATGGACGTTTAATTTTATAAAAAAAAAAAAAAACCTATTTTAAAAATACAATAGTAATTTATTATTTAACCCTATTAATGTAATTAATAATTTTTAATTATTTAAAAAACATATTTTTTATGGTGCTGACATGTAGGCGCTATCACCTTCCTATTATATATATAGAGAGAGATGTGACATTATAATAATTTTGAACTAGAAAACAAATGATGACATTTGATTTTGTAATCAAGAAAGCAAGTGAACTAAAGCAAATTATCTTTTTCTTTAAGTAATAATTTTATTTTGTATCTTTTCTTTTTGTTTGTAATATTGTAAGTTTATTCTTTTGATTATTCATATTGACACTATAATAATTTCAAAATAGAAACCAAGAATTTTTAAAAATAGGTTTTAGGATTTAAAAAGAAAAAAGAATCAAGCTTTTACTGCTCAAATGGTCAATTATATATTTTTTTGTCCTAACACAATTTCAATTTCTAAATATCATTTTTAGCTTCAATTTCAAATCTTACTTTTCCTTTCAAATCTTAATAAACTCAGGTTCAAACGCGTACTTAAATTACATTGTTACCATAAAAATACCTCAATCATTAATAAGAAGTTTTAAATTTGGAACGATAAAAGTATTAAAAACATTCTTAAATTCGATATAAATTATTAATTTCATCCTCAAACTATTAATAATTTTATGTATATTGAATATGGAACCTTTTTAATTAAAGAAGGAAGCACTTCATATCATTATTATTTTTATTTCTTAAACTCAAACTTGAAGCTTCTAATGAAGGATAGAGAAGTCATATCTATTTCAGCACAATCCTCCGCAATTATACGGACTATTATGACAAAGGATACTAGTCCTTCTCCACCTCGGGTTTCGTGCCTCAGTTTCGAGATAGGGGGGAGGTGGGGGTCATGAAACAAAACAAAGAGTGATTGCAAAAGAAAAGAAATAGAAGAAGATCCATAAATATTTGATTTAATGGTGCATTGATTTTAACCCGCAAAATTTTAATCTGCTTCGTTCTACATAGTAACTTTTTTTATTTTCAATCCGTTCCGTATGAACCCGTCGTCGCGCATAATTTTTTTAATATATTCTTTTTCTAGTTAAGTTTGATATTAAAAATAAAATTTATAAAATAAATTCATTTTTTCATTAAGTTGTACTGATTTAATAAGATAGTGACTCATTTAGAGGTCAATTGGGGAATATGTAAGAAATTGTGTTTATTTTTTATTGAACCACTTTCATTTACTATCTTGAATATTTTAGTAGCTTTAAAGAAATTACCTTAATAAATAATTGTTCTATCATTCTTATAACATGTAAACAGTTAAAATTAAGTTTAAACCCACATAAAATCACATATACTTGTCTTGTCCAACATTAGTTATTTAAAAAAGAGCAACTTTTACATATAGCAAACATAAAAATCATATTTGTATGTTATAGTTATAGTTGCATAATTGCACTCCATAGCAAATTTTATGTTTGCTATGGAGTTTTTATTTTGTATAATTCGCTACAAACATCCAATTTTATACAAATTGTTCAGTTTTATATAAATTCATTTATACATTGTAATTTGTATAATAAGATCTATATTTGTATAATTATAAGTGTATAGGGCGAAAATATATGTATTTGTATTTGTATATACATTTTTCTCTCGCTTTATACAAACACACGCATTTTATACATTTTATACCGAAAATGACTAATTGTATACCGAATCAGATGACAAAGAAAGGGGTTGTTTGCTGTGAATTACAACTAAAATAAACTATGACTATAACATTTCATTTGAATTAATAATTTGTTATTTCATACAATTTTTTCAATATCTATCTATATTTATCTATCTATACTATCTTAAACCCACTTCAACCCGCCCCGCATAATCTTAAATCCACCCCACCCATATCCGCATCACCACATTGTCATCCCTAATCGCAGAGCTGTAAGGAATAGAAATCCACGTGCCATTTCCCGGCAACAGAAAGTGATAAATTGTTAAATGACAAATTTAACCTCTTGACCAGAGCTCCTCCTATTTCCACTTACATTAATTTTTCAATAATTCATAACAACCTACAAAAGATGTGGATATTATTCAAACAAATCACAATTCATTCATATGGACAACAAGAAGTAATCTCACCAAGCTAATAATGTTTGACTAAACATAATTAGAAGAAGATGAAAAATTAAAACATTAAATAAGAAATTAATTCAAGAATTTTGTGTAGGTCGTTAATATATCATCCATATACCATCCACTCTCACTCTCTCGAAATAATAGAATGAAGATATAATTTTAATTATTCTAACGAAGTTATAAAAAAAATTATATGGACATTATGATATAAGGATAAGGGTAACATTGACGAGAGGGAATTGCTCGGATAGTAAGCACCCCTCACTTCCAATCCAAAGATTACAAGTTCGAGTCACCAAGAGAGCAAAAAGGGATGAGAGCTCCTAGGGAGGAAAAAATAAAAAAATAAAAAAAGGATAAGGGTAACACAATATTGCCAAATGCCAATACTAGTCATTCCCCACCTCGGGATTTGTGCCTCAGACAAGGTAAGGTGGGGTGGGGTGCGGGGGGACAGGTTCCTATTTAGTTGTCCATATTTTCTTTTTTAGTTGTCTTTATTTAATTGTCCATTTTTACAAATCAAAAAAGAACAATAATTTTTTTTCTATTATACCCTTTTTTAAACTTCTTGAAAATTTCTAGTGAGTTGTAATTCATCCTTTTGAAACCAGACAGTATATTTATCATGGTTGGGGAGTTACACAGTCACATCATAAAAGACATACTAAAACAAATAAACTAACATTAGTTGATAAGTTTAGAGCATTTTTTTTCATTTATTTAAATCTGCCATTTTTTATATGTAAATCTGTCCATTAGAGAATTAAGACATAACGTACATTTTTGTAAAATATTGTTTAATCTTTTTTGTGCTATGTGATTGTCCAAATACGAAAAGTGCTATTTTTTATATGTAAATGAATAGAGGGATTATTTAAAAAACATTGAGATCGGGTATATATTGTGCAACACCGTAAGAATCATCCACTTCAACAGAAATATATAAATTTATTCCATTCATTTGAACTTGGTTTATTCTATCTTGTATTCATTGGTTGTTTGATTTCTCATTTGATTGAAGCATTTTTTTTATAACAAATATTTTGGTGGGAAATTTTTAAATGTTACAAAAAATTGTATAAGTGTTTGTTGTTTCCCTCCAATTTATTTCACTTGAATTCAAAGTAGTGGCTGTAATTTTGAAGTGAAAAGTTGCCATAAATAAAGTAAATAAATTTATGAACTTCCCAGCATTGATTAGTTATCTTGAGTGAATTTATTTTGGAATTGTAAATTGTACTATAAGGGTAAAATTGTAACTTCACTATACTAATCATTGTTGCCTTAATTTGTGTGTCATTTCTAAAATGGATAATTAAATAGAGACGGAGGGAGTATTCAAAATGCCAAAGAAAAGAAATGATAAAGCAAGATTTTTTGAAGCCTCTAATTAAAGGAAAATAAACAGTAGTCACTTTTTCATAGTTTGATTTATCAAATACTATGTAAATACTACAACAAAAATAATTATTATAGTACTATTTAACTGAGAATTTTTATAGATATAATATAAAATTTCATTATTCATGCATATGGACATCAAAAAGTCACCTCACCAATTTCCAAATAACTATCTTATGATGATAATGTTTGATTAAGCATAAAACAAAAAAAAACAAAAAAAATTGAAACACTAAATAAAAAATCAATTCAAGAATTATTAGAAGGAATGATTTTATTCAATATTCATATTGAGTCCAACTAAATTTGAATTCGCATCAGAAAGTCTCATATTGAGAGGTAAAACGCTTCCTAACAAAGACGACTATGTATTCAGGAAAATTTGAATCTAAGGCATTTGATTGATTAAAGATGAAAAATATTTACCACTCCACCAGAACCCCTCGTTGCTAGATGAAGGAATGATTCAATCGTTCATCATTTCATAGTCAACCTCCCCCCCCCCCCGCACACACACACCCCTATAAAACCCACCATAAAAATAAAAAAAAATAAAAAAATAAAGACGACTCTATTTCAAGAAAAATTGAATTCAAAACATTAGATTAAAGATGAAAAATTATTTACCACTCAATCATAACCTCTCATTGCTAGATGAAGTAATAATTTAATCTTTTATCATTTCTTATCTAACCCCCCTTCCCTCTCAAACCCACCATAAAAAATCCCAAATTTTCTTCCTCCATTAGTACACACTTATCAATATTCAACACAAATGCCTTCTTTAAAATTTGAACCAAATGAGACATATTTGATTTTGTAATCAAGAAATCAAATGGACTAAAGTAAATTATCTTTTTCTTTATAGTAATAACTTTATTTTGTATCTTTTTTTTTGTTTGTAATATTGTAAGTTTATTCTTTTAATTATTCATATGTGACACTATAATAATTTTAAACTTGAAAGCTATAATTTTTAAAAATATGTTTTAGGATTATTTTTAAAAAAAAAAGAATCAAGTTCTTACTCATCAAATGGTCAATTATATTTTTTGTCCAAACACAATTTCAATTTTTAAATATTATTTTCAGCTTCAATTCCAAATCTTAGTTACTTTTCCTTTCAAATCTCAATAAACTCATGTTCAAACGCCTACTTAAATTATTCATATTGAGTCCAATTAAATTTGAATTTGCACAAAAAAGTCTCATATTAAGAGGTAAAAAAATTTTTAACAGAGACGATTCTCTACTCAGGAAAATTGAATCCAAAACTTCTGATCAAAAATAAAAAAGTATTTACCACTTCATCATAACCCTTAGATGCTAAAGTAATGATTCAATCTTTCATCATTTCATAGGTCGCCCACCCCCCCCCCCTTCCCTTTCTTCCCTCTCCCCCATGCACACCCCTCTCAAACCCACCATTAAAAAACCCAAAATTTCCTTCTTCCCTTAATACATACTCATCAAACGGTCAGAGGATGACAGAGCAATCATGCCTTGCTCCCTCCTGACATCTATTGGGAGGGAACCTCCTTTCAGAGTGTGATTCGTCGTTTTCAATGCGGTTCAACACACAAATGTCTTCTTCAAAATTTAAACCAAATGATGACATACTTGATTTTGTAATCAAGAAAGCAAATGGACTAAAGGCCTAATAGACACAAGCCTTGAAATCATCCCAAATCAATGCATTCAACCAAAAAAAAAAGACTAGACAAATCCCAAATTGACAATCAAGAATCCCTCCCCACAATTAATTTGTCATATTTTGATGATTTAAGTGTTGAAAAATCAATTCAAGAAGCAGCAAGTAAATGGGGTTTCTTCCAAATCATCAATCATGGCATCCCAATTGAAGTTCTTGAAGATTTGAAAGAAGCAGGACACAAATTCTTTGAATTGCCAGCTAAAGAAAAAGTTAAGTATTATAAAGAAAATGTTGGTGCTCATGAATCTGTTTTGATGTATTGGAGTGCTATTGGTGAGAAAGATGAGAAAGTTTTGGAGTGGAGGGATAGTATAAGACATGGTTGTAATTCACAAAATGATAGCAATCTTTGGCCTCCTCAAACAAGGTAACTTTTTTGGGCTTTCTATTCAGTGTAATCTATATAGGTCACGTGTTTCTAAGTAAAAAAAAAAACATACCTAAAGTATTACTTTTTTGTGAGTTCAGTATCTTAACAGTAAGATTTTATGAGAACACACTTCGAGACTGACTAGATCAAGTATTTGAATACAATCGCCAAAAAAGTGTATGGACAACTTAATTTGCCTATAAAATTTCGTTGACATGGAAACTAACTCATCAATTTTGAGGTGTGTTTTGATAATTAGTTGATGATAGTTCAGATAGAAGACATGCAAAAACGTGATATTTCAGATGTGTTTTTGGCAAGTATCTCTATATTTTATAATGGTGTATATAACTTAAAG
>NW_026034658.1:0-8415 GCF_019186545.1 Solanum stenotomum
AATAGTCTATATCAGTAAGAAAGTAGTCTATCATTAATGACGAATTATACTCAAACGATTAGAAGAAAAAAATCTAAATTCAACAAGAACCTCCTATCAATATACAAAGGAGCTTGTTCACCCTGGACTTCTGGACTCCACATTCTTGTGAATGAAAGCTCAATTTGCTCCTCATTTTCCACTATAACTTGCAAAGCTGTCCCTTGTATCCTGCATCAATAATCCACACAAACGAAAAGAAGGATGATAAAGCAATCTCTATACTTCTTAACCTTGGTTAATTCACTTTAGCACCCTAAAGACTATATTGCTTGGACTTCCCAAAAATGAGCTTGCACCCCTTTCGGGTCCTTCAAAAATGCACTACTTTTGGAAGTTTCAATGTTCACCTCTAGGCATTTCTAAAAAGTCCGAGCAACATAGCTTAAGGGTGAACATTAACAATTCTATATAATATGTGTTCCACCTGATATTTCTAAGCAATATTGAACTTTTACTATAGGGAAAAGGATGAGAGTACAGAATACATACGTATCAAACTTTCCCCTTGTTTTTGTACTACTCGGCTCGCTCCAATTAAGGTCCCAAAACCTGTTTGTTTCAACAGCATCAGATAAATCACTACCTATTCAACTATGGTTATTAAAAAACCCATGGATTATCATCTTAATAAAATGATACAAACACAGACTCAGATTTTGTACATCCTCGAAGACAGATTTCTTTGATTATACAACAACCACATACCCAGTGTAGTTCCATATAGTGGGGTCTGGGGAGGGTGTGTACGCAGACCTTACCCCTACCTCTGAGGCAGACAGGTTGTTTGAGATAGACACTCGACTCAAGGAAAAACAGTCTAAAGCAGTCCAAAAAAAGAATCAAAGGATGTGAAGCATGACAAAATATGATAATCGAAGCACAAGAAACAACAGATGGTAACAGATTTCTTTGATTATCAGAATACAAAGGAGGAATTGTGATTACACCTTCTATATAACTTACCCTCCATTCAAATCTTTATTCTTTTCTTCCAACAAGTTGTCAATTCCCTTGTACTTTATCCCTTTGATAATTCCTCCTGGATTTGTCCAAGTTATTTCCACAACTCCATTATTTATCACCACCTACAACAGAAAACACTCTTACAGAAGAAAAAAAGACCAATCTTTACTACCAAGAAGTATGGTAGATGGATGAGATTCCTCCATTATTAACCAAAGTGTCGATTTCGAGTCCTGAGAATATATTTCAAAATCGAGACTTTGGTTGAGCGAACAAATACAATGTATCCAATCAAAATTGTATGTATTGACACAACTAAATTGAGCAAACAAATTATACAGTATATCCAACGAAATTGTATGTGTTAAAGAGGCATAACTTATCCCTATTAAAACTTATGCCACCGTCCATTGTGCTTCTTTCACGACATGCTACAGTACAACTAGGTTGAGCAAACAGATACAACAGATCCAGCTCCAAGCCAACAGATACAACTCTAAAATAGTTGCTATGAATTGTAATTTAAGCAAACTATAACTATAAACGGTAATTATGCTTCAAACTATAGCTGTTTATGAAATTTCTATCATTAAAAAATCACTCTCCATCCCTCACCCTTCTTGGCCCTTACCTAAATAGTCAAGAAAAAGAGGGAGAAGGAGGAAGTTATTATGAAAATAACAAAATTAATAGCAGTAAGTTCAAAAAGATAAGAACTTTACATAGTCATTTTGAGCATTTAACAATAGTCCTGTAGAAGACATAGTTTCCCTAAAGTAACAATTTTTTTTCTTGTGTATCCCCACCTATACAATGAAGAAAGATATTTAGAAAATTGTTTTCCTTGAAAATGTAACTATTTTTGTGTTGAGCATTGTGATGCAAATTTGAATTATGAACACCATAAACAGACCCCATAGTTGTACTCTCAAGTTTGTCTACATATTGACATCACCTACTACACTAGTAAATACTACTCCGACTTTTCAATTTATGTGATATTTTTTTCCTTTTTAATCTGTTAAAAAGGGTACATTTCTATATTTAATACATAAATTTTTAAGTTTTACTCAAATAAATATTTTTGTGTCCGACCATGAAAATCTCAAATTCAACTTGAAGTTATATTTCAAATTGAAATTATTTTCCAACTCATTTTGAAGTTGTATTTAAATGCGTTCAAACAAGAACATTATTTCAAATACTCTTTGCAAAAAAATAACCAAACACAATTCTATCTTTTTAACTTGTAACTTCAACTCCACTAATTTTAAAAAAAGTTACAAATTTATGATCAAGCGCCTACTATATTTTTATAGCAAGTGTATAATATGATAAAATGGAAAATAGAATAACAACCTGCTAAATTTATTTAAAATTATTTGTTATTGATATATGTAATTTAAACCTGATAAATGAATACAAAATGTTCACGAGTTGAAAAGGCATAATTGTACAAATACTTAACGTAGAAGAGATAATTCAGAATCTGTCTCAAAAAGACAAAAGGCAGAAAAAGTAACATGCTTCATTTGGTCCTCACATTTTGTCGTATGTTTTCCTCATTACACTCTATTATTAGTGATATTTTTTTGTACAAATTACTTTAAGTACACAACATTACTTTATCTATTCTCAATATTTCCCTACTCTTTTATTAAAATACAAAAATCTCTTATTTTCCCCCAATTCAACTTAATCGGATACTTTATTAGTTTAAGTATCCGCCCGTTATTAATTAAAATATCCGCTCTGCTATATTATGCATCCGTCCGTTAATTTAAGTATCCGCCCGTTATTAATTAAAGTATCCGTGCCAACAACTTAATAATTTAAGTATCCGCCCTTTATTAATTAAAGTATCCGCGCTGCTATATTATGTATTCGAAAGACACTAAAAAAGGGATTTTTAGTAATTAATGAAAGAGTAGGGATAGGAAATAATTTCCTTCTTATACTATGTGATTTGCCTAATTTTTACTATTTTTTTTAATTTTTTTTTTCTATTTTCATATTTGAATTTGAATTATAGTATCCTTCTTTTTTCATACTTTCACTTAATTCACCAAAAATAATCATAATCAAAGTATAAAAAAAAGAAATAATAGATAAAGACCGAACAAAATCAAATTATTTGCCTCATTTTTTTTGTCTCCATGCAAATCATAATGAATCGACTTTGCCACCAAATATTATTCTTAAAGAGTGTACAAAAATAATATCAATATCGTTATGCTGAAATTATTTTTTATTCACAGTTCGATTCGAATATTCTTCTGAGATAAGCCAATTGGGACAAGTGGGAATTGTAGTCTCTGAAGAAGTATTGAAGAAAACAAAATATAAGAATATGTGGCTGATTTTCTTATTCTCTTACGTTGTACTGAATAGGGTATATATACACAATCATAGCCCCTAGAGTCCTAACAGTTGCTAGCTCCTAGAGTCCTAACAATTGCTAGCTTAGTCTTCTGTGTTAGAATATGGTTAGGACTCTCCTATATATGTGGCGGCTAGATTAACCCTTGTCACTAATATACTGACTTGTATCTTCATCATCCCCCCGCAAGCTGGAGGTGGGTAATTGCACAACGCCAAGCTTGGTCCGAAAGAATCGAAAAAGAGCCTTTGTCAGTGGTTTGGTGAACACATTGGCGACTTGGAGCTGTGAAGGAACAAACTTTGTGACCATGGTACCTTGGGCAACCTTTTCCCTCACGAAGTGGTAATCAAGCTCAATGTGTTTTGTACGAGCGTGGAGAACAGGATTCTTGGTCAAGTGCATTGCGGAAATATTATCAGTGTAAAGAAGAGGAGGACTGAGTAAGGAAATGCCAATGTCGCTGAGTATATATGTGATCCATGTTAGCTCCGCAGCCAAAGAGGCCAATGACCTATATTCTGCTTCAGCGCTAGATTTCGCCACAGTTGTTTGTTTCTTAGAAGTCCACAAGACGCAATTAGAACCTAGAAAAACACACAAACCTGTCGTTGATCTTCGCGTGATAGGACAACCACCCCAATCTGCATCGGAAAAACCAACTAGATTGAGAGAGGATTTTGCAGTGATGCGAAGGCCAAGCTGTGTAGTTCCTGCTAAGAAGCGAAGTACTCGCTTGACACCAGTCCAATGAGTGGCACAAGGGTGTTGCATAAACTGGCAGAGGAGATTAACTGCATGGGAAAGTTCAGGGCGAGTGAGGGTTAAGTATTGCAGGGCACCAACTATACTTCGGAACTCAGAGGCATCAACAGGAGGACCTCCGGTATCATGAAGCTCATGTTTTGTAGCAAGAGGAGTATGAATATAACGGGAACAAGTCATCTTTGTGCGTTCTAATATATCCATCGCATACTTGTGTTGGCTAAGGAATAAACCATCCGGGCAGCGTATAACTTCAATTCCAAGGAAAAAGTGGAGATCACCCATATCTTTCATAGCAAACTTGGAGTTTAGATTAGATACCAAAGCCTTTAGAAGGGTGATGCATCTTCCTGTAAGAATTATGTCATCGACATAAAGAAGGAGCAAAATGGTGTCTTGAGAAGACCTCCAAATGAAGAGAGAGGAGTCAGACGGGTTGCAATGGAATCCCAGGTGTAGAAGATGGGTACTAAATTTGTGAAACCATGCTTTTGGAGCCTGTTTTAACCCATACAAAGCCTTCTTTAACTTGCACACATGAGACGGAAAAATAGGATCAATGAAACCCGGAGGT
The DNA here is from genome assembly GCF_019186545.1 of Solanum stenotomum. Classification (NCBI taxonomy): domain Eukaryota; kingdom Viridiplantae; phylum Streptophyta; class Magnoliopsida; order Solanales; family Solanaceae; genus Solanum; species Solanum stenotomum. The sequence goes on from NW_026034658.1 coordinate 4,725, forward strand.
TGTTCCATGAAGACTGTTTCTGTGAGATCACCATGTAAAAATGCATTCTTCACATCAAGTTGCTTAATTGGCCAGTGTAATGTTGTAGCAACAACAAGGACAATACGTATGGTGGTCACTTTTACCACTGGACTGAAGGTTTCGTCAAAATCAACTCCCTCAATTTGATTATAACCTTTGGCGACGAGCCGAGCCTTGAACCTTTCCACTGAACCATCTGCCTTTAATTTGGTTTTAAAAACCCATCGAGAGCCAACTATATTCATATTGGATTGACGTGGAACCAGCTTCCAAGTGTCATTAGAGTGCAGAGCATGAAGTTCTTCGTACATTGCTGCAACCCAATGTTCTTTGGATAAAGCTTCTTTGATGGTGCGGGGTTCCTTTGTGTCAGAGGTGATAGAAACAGTCGTGGATAGTGAGTGGAAGGTGGGGTTGGGTATGCTATTTGTCTTAGCTCTAGTAAGCATTTTGTGAGAGTTCGAAGGGCTAGGTGGGCGAGAAAAGGTAGATGGACAGTATGGGACAGCTCGTATGGTTTGAGATGGAGAGTGTGATAGTTGAGCAGGATCAATTATTGGTGATGATGGAGAGTCATGTATGTCTGATTGAGGACTTGGTGGTTCAAAAGTACAGTTTGTATGTGCGGAAGGAGCTGTTGGAACTGCAGGTGGTTGTTGGTTGTTCGGAGGAGCTTCAGGCACTGGTTGTGGGCTGTTTTGAGGGGATCCAATATGCAGGTGTGGTGCAGCAGCAATAGGCATGATAGGAACGGCAGATTCGTCATCGAAGGTGTGATTACCTTCTGTTTGTTCTGTTTGTGGTGTATCAACCTCCGTGTATGTGAAGAACTGTGATAAATCTGCATGTACAGTAGGACTAGAGCCAGAATATGGTAAAATAGACTCATCAAAGATGACGTGCCTAGAAATATAAACACGCCTAGATTCAGGGTGATAGCATCTGTAACCTTTATGAAGAAGACTGTAACCTATAAAAATACAAGGAAAAGTTTTTGGCTGAAATTTATCTTTGTTGTAACCTTTCAGGTAGGGAAAACATCTGCAACCAAAAACTTTCAATGTATTGTAGTGAGGTTCTTGACCAAACAACTTTGTGAAGGGAGACGCCATTTTTAAAGTGGACGTAGGCATTCGATTAATCAAGAACACTGCAGTCATAAAAGCCTCAACCCAAAGAAATATAGGCAAATTAGCATTAAAAATCAAAGTCAGGCCTGTTTCAACAATATGTCTATGTTTTCGTTCTGCTACACCATTTTGTTCGGGAGTATGTGGACATGAAATGTGCCTTTGTATACCATGTTGACCCAAGTAACTAGTAAATGCAAGACTGTTAAATTCTCCCCCACCATCACATTGAAACGTCTTAAGTTTCTTAGAAAATTGATTTTCTACCAATTTGTGAAAAGTCACAAAGTGAGCGAAAAAATCAGATTTCTTCTTTAATGGATAAATCCAAGTGAACCTGGTACAATCATCAACAAAAATGACATAGTATCGAATTCCTTAAGAAGATGCAACAGGGGCTGGTCCCCATAGATCACTATGTATTTTTGCTAAAAGTTCAGACTCTCTTTTATTTGATGCTTGAAAAGGTAATTTACAACTCTTCCCCATTTGACAACTAGTGCATATGGAGGGAATTTTATTCCAACTACTAACATCAATCAAACTATTGCTATGCAAAAATTTAAGAGTTCGAGGGTGGGGGTGTCCTAATCTTTGGTGCCAAATTGAATCTGAATTCTTGTTTGTCGCTGTAGTTGTTAAAGCCTCATGTATGCCGCTGTCCAATGTATATAAATCATCTTGCTTATTCCCCTTTGCCAGGATTGTTCCTTTTCTCTTGTCCTTAACAATAAAACCACTATCAGTAAATGTCAAGGAACAAGCATTGTCTGTTATAAGCTTACTAACGGAAACAAGATTTTTCTTGAGATTAGGCACAACAAGCACATTTTTAAGACGCAAGTCTCTTCCAACATTTGTGTCTCCTATGTGTGTAATTTTGAGTTTATGGCCATTTCCTACCATGACAGAGTCAGATCCTCTAAACGGAGACGAGTTTTTGAGTATACTTGTAGTTTGTACCATATGATTGGTAGCTCCTGAGTCCATGTACAAATTATTATCAGATTGATCGTTAAAACTCATTGTTGCAAGTGCCTTTGGGACTTCTTGTTGTGCTTGATAGGAATAATCCCACCTATAAAAACAAGAAACCGCAGTATGGTTATTTCTTCCACAAATCTGGCAAGCATTTACTTTTGAATTATCTCTTGTTTGATTAGCTCCACCCCCATCTTGAGAAGCATCGAACGGCCGATGGTTGTTGTTGAATCCTCTATTTCCTATTCCTCGTTGGTTTCCCCTACCTCGATAGTAATTTCCACGACCTCGACCTTGTGATTTTTGAGCAGCAAAGGCCACTGTTGACTCAATATGAGTTTGTTGAATGTCATCTGCTTCTTCCCTCATTTTGAATCCTCTAAGGGCAGTCACAAATTGATTGAAGGTAGGGTATGGTGGTTTCCCTAACATCACAGTGCGAAAGGTCTTGTATTTGTTTCCAAGGCCTCTAGCAAAGTTAATTACTTTGATGTCTTCATCCATTGATTTGTGTATATCCACGAGACTATCACATATCCCTTTAAATTTCTTGATATATTCATCTATGGATTTTGTTCCAAGATTCACAGTTTGAAGTTGTTGTTTCAACTGAAATTCCTTGTCTTTACTGGCTTGTAGGTAGGTATCCTCAAGACATGACCATATTTGCTTTGCATTTGAGCACCCTATAATGAAAAACATCGACTCTTCTGTCATTGTACCGGAGATCCAACTTCTAACCAGAACATCACGTTCTTCCCAGTCTACAAACTTAGGGTTAGGGGATGGTTCTCCTTCTGCGTTTTCGATAGTCTCGGATGGGGCTTCGTCCTTGATTATGGATGTAACTTTCAAGGTTTGCATGAGTTGAAGGATTTGTGTCCTCCAAACAAGGTAATTCGATGGTTTTAGTTTAATAGGGCAGATGGTGATGAGTTGATGGAGCGAGGAGGGCGAAAGACCTAAACTAGAGCTCGAGGATGCGGCCATGTCTGTTTTTTTTTTACGAGAGACAGGCTTCAGGATCTAGTGTTCTAGTTAATAATTAGTTAAGCCTAAGCTCTGATACCATGAAGAAGTATTGAAGAAAACAAAATATAAGAATATGTGGCTGATTTTCTTATTCTCTTACGTTGTACTGAATAGGGTATATATACACAATCATAGCCCCTAGAGTCCTAACAGTTGCTAGCTCCTAGAGTCCTAACAATTGCTAGCTTAGTCTTCTGTGTTAGAATATGGTTAGGACTCTCCTATATATGTGGCGGCTAGATTAACCCTTGTCACTAATATGCTGACTTGTATCTTCATCAGTCTCCACCTAATATTCATGTTTCACACTCTTTCCCCTCTTTCAATATGTCATTTTCTCTTGTATATCTTTCATTAAACTCCACGTTCACTTTTACTTATTCACAATAATAAAAATAAGTATTTCATAGGTCAAGACAAATTTTTTTTTTCATATTTTACCCTTAATATTAGTTACTTATTTTTAAAAATCATTTGTCAAAACTTAAAATTATACATTATATGTATCTTGTGATAAAATACATATA
>NW_026034659.1:0-2533 GCF_019186545.1 Solanum stenotomum
GTTGACCTTTTAGCTTCTTAGAAGGGCTTTTGGACGTTTTACCCCTTCTCCTATATATAGGACTCCATTTCATTCATTAAAGACAAATTTAGATTGATATTAATAATATTTGAGAGAGTTCTTTGAACCTTTGTGACTTGTTCTTTGAGAATTTATCTTTAAACCTTTACTAGTTTCATAGTTTAAGGTATAAAGTAACTTCTTCTTGTGATATCTTTGGTTTCTTTTTGGTATTCTTTAGAAGGTGATTAGTTTCTACATACTAATTATTGTCTTTAGTTACTCATAAAGCGGTCAAGATCCGAATCTATCGTTTTGATTCGTTTTCTCAAGTAAAGGCGTTAGATTTCTTCTATAAATCTATACGTTGTTACTTGGATCTTTTCAAGGCCTTAGAACATCTAATCCTTGGAAATTCGTGGATCTTTCCTTCGAATTTCTCATATCTTTAGTTAGTTTTTTTTGTTTCTTTTCTTTGTGCTTCCGCATTCTAATATTCAATTCTCTATTTGTGATATCCCTTAACCTTGCTGTTATCAAGTGGTTCATGCCAATCCAAGCTACATCAAAAGTCATCCATGAAAAGGTATCATTCAATAACCAATCCAAGCTAGGTTTCATTAAGATAGCTCCTTATCTTTGATTTATTTAGGTGAGAAGACCGTTCAACTTTAGAATCCGTACTATGTGAGGAAACCTTTCACAATCATGCGTTCATGTGTATATGAGAAATCCTTTCAACAACATGACGACAACATCATCATTGATACTTTACTCTCAAATCATCCTTAAAACATTTACATAATTTCATAAAAACATGCTTTATTTCATAAACTTCTCTTTAATAATCCAAAACCCACATCATATGATCATAACTTGGAAAACATGGGAATTAGGTTCATGGGGAATCATCATAAAATCATTAGATTAACTCTATTCATGCATAAAAGATCATAGATCAATCAATTAAATCAATAATTAATGGAACCCATAACATAGAAGAAAACCCTAACTCAATTGGGGAATTCTAACTTTGAAAATAGGAGAATTTAGGAACTCCATGAATGGAAGGAATCCATGGATGAAAACTATTATACCTCAATGCCAAAAACTTGCCTTCAATAGTGGAATTGAAGACTTGCCTTGAAACCCTAGGTTGAACCCTTCTTCTTCAAGTTTCTAGAGAGAGAAATATTTGAGAGGAAGAACTTAATCTTCTTTTGTAAATTTGAGAGAATGATTTTCAATTCGGAAATTTTGGAGTGAAACACTTATATTGGGGTTTTCGTGAAGGATAAAACTACATGGTATTAGAATTAAATAATTAGGAAAAGACCCAAAATCCCCTAAAACTAATAACTGACAACACATATGACGGCCTGACCAATGGTCTGTAGTCGAATCACGGACCATCTTGTTGTTTCATCGTTTGGATCACATACCCATGGACCAGGTCCAATTGACGGACCATGGGTCCCAACCGTTGTTCTCCATTTTTCGACCTCAAAATCCTTCTAAGTTTGGGTCTAGTCTATGGAACCTATCTACGGTTTGTGCATTGAACGATGGACCGTTCTGTTAGACCGTTGAAAAAGTACTAAAACTTGATATTTTTGAATCAAGAAGTCTATATACAACTCATACTCAAATGCACATAAAAATGTAGAAATCAATCAAGTTGACTCATTTCCTCGAAACATAAGATTTACATAATCATGCATAAATAAGGAAATCATGGGAATATCTAAAACACATGGCATAGGAAGAGTATACCATGAGGAGCTCATTACCTCAAGCTGGAGTTTGGGTAGAAGGAAAGAGATAAGGATATTGGGACATCATATCAGCCTCGTTCTCCCAAGTAGCACCCTCAACTAACTGATTCCTCCACAATACTTTCACGGAAGCTACTTCTTTATTCTCAACTTGTTGACTTGCCAGTCTAAAATCTCAACCAGGACTTCCTCATAAGAAAGATTCTCCTTAACTCCCAAACCCTCTAAGGGGACTATAGTTGTCGGATCACCAACACATTTCTTCAACAAGGAGACATGGGAAATTGGATGCACCGATGCCAATTTATTAGGCAACTCAAGCTCATAAGCAACCTTACCAATACGCCTTAAAATCTAATATGGGCCTACATAATGGGGATTAAGTTTCCCTTTCTTACCAAACCTCATTACACCCTTCATGAACCTTTTTTGAACACCCCTTGAGCCTTACCTTTCTTTGGAAGAAACTTGATGAAAACATGACCTCTCTTAATCCACTACTTATAATCCTCTTGATTTGTGGTTGATTGAATAGCCAACTTAGACCAAAATCCTGAGTTGGGGGTGTGGTGAAAAGAGAAAGGCAAGTCAAGAAGTGCAAGAAAAGTCTCCTTTAACCCATGGTGTTGAGAAAAATGGAACTCATACATACAAAAAAAAAAGAGAAAAGAAAAGAATGAAAAAGAAAGAGTCGTAGAATAAAGTTACGAAAATGCAAAAAGGAATGGGGTTTCAAACAATCCATGGAGAGTGAATAA
>NW_026034660.1:0-515 GCF_019186545.1 Solanum stenotomum
GTTTCCTAGGCTTTACAATTTAGTGTTTATGCGGGGTTTTTTAGCATCTGTTCTGTTTCTTGGTTTAAGGCTTAGGGTTTTAGATTTAAAGATTTTGATTGAGTTTTTTTCTGGTTTATAAGGGCTTATGATTTTCTTAAGGGTTTTTTTAGGTTTAGAGTTTTATAAGGTTTTAAGGGTTTTTTTTTATGGTTTCTTTATGGTTAGGGTTAAGGCCAAAGGTTTAGGGTTAAGGCTTTAGGCCCTTAGGTACTACGGTTTAAGATTTAGGGTTTAGGATTTCGGGATTCTGGTTATGGTTTTTTTTAGGTTTTATGATTTTGTTTAGGATTATTATTTTTATGATTAGGGTTTTTAAATGTTTTTAGGTTTTTTTAAGATTTTGGATTTCTTAAGATTGAGGGTTACTTAGGTTTTAGGGCATAAGATTTTAAATTTAGGATATTTTTAGGGCTTAAGGTTTTAAAGGGAATTATTGTGTTTTTTGGGGTGTCACGACCCGATTTATCAAGTCA
>NW_026034661.1:0-586 GCF_019186545.1 Solanum stenotomum
GCATATTTATACCAAAACAACCCAAAGCGAAATAAGCTTCATCCAACCAAAACAAACCAAAGCCAAATAAAATTCATCCAACCAAAACAACCATAGCCAAATAAACTTCATCCAATCAAAACAACACAATATTTTCAACATATACAAACTATTTCAAAATAAACTTCATCCAACTTCAAAATAAACTAAAATACGATCAAATTAAACAATTCTAAAAATATAGAAGTCTAAAATGTCAAATAGATACAACTACTCTTCATCACCCTCACTCTCCTTATCATTCTCATCACCCTCCTGATCAGATCCATCACTGCTAGCCGGACATGGAGGAAGAATATTTCCTGATTCAAAAAGAAAAGTTAGTAGCAATGACATGAATAATCCTTATATCTTATAGACTGATATCTTACATCTAAGCCAGAGCAACCCCATAAGCTGAGTTTCTTCAAGTGGCTGTGCTTAATAATCAGTTTCTGATAAATAAGGTGTAATTTACTACTTGGTGTTCTTTGTAACTCAACAGTATCATTTTCCTGTTCTGCTGGACTGTCTAGATCCGGATCGCATATGCTCATTCCACAATCCA
>NW_026034662.1:0-6067 GCF_019186545.1 Solanum stenotomum
CAGAATTTTGGATCACCAAAAAATCTGTCGACTATATAGCACATAAAAATCGGTATAATGGGGATTTACCTGCTCTAGGGCACGTTTGACCTTGAAAATATGCCATTTTGGCCGTGAGGGCCAACTTGCTCCATATATAAGGTCTTAACAGACGTCCAGGTAAAATTTTGCCAAAAATGAGGTCGAAATTCTGGATCACCAAAAAAGATGGTGACCTTTAGCACACGAAAATTGGCAAAATGGGTGGTTTACCTCCTTTAGGGCTCGTTTGACCTTGAAAATGGGCCATTTTGGTCGTGAGGGCCAACTGGATCCATCGATAAGGTCTCAACGGATACCAGGTATAATATTGGCAAAAATGAGGTCGTATTTCTGGATCATCAAAAAATATGTGGACTATAGTACAAAAAAATTGGTAACATGGGGGGTTTACCTGCTCTAGGGATCATTTCGCCTTGAAAATGGGTCATTTTGGATGTGAGGGAAAACTGGCCCCATAGGTAACGTCTTAACGGACGTCCAGGTAAAATATTGGTAAAAATGTGGTCGGAATTTTGGATCACCAAAAAATCTGTGGACTATAGCACACGAAAATCGGTAAAATGGGGGTTTACCTGCTCTAGGGCTCGTTTGACCTTGAAAATAGGCATTTTTGGTCGTGAGGGCCAACTTTCTCCATAGATAAGGTCTTAACGGACGTCCAGGTAAAATTTTGACAAAAATGAGGTCGGAATTCTGGATCATTAATAAAGATGGTGCAATATAGTACACGAAAATCGGCCAAATGGGCATTTACCTACTCCAGGGCTTATTTTGCTTTGAAAATGGGGCCATTTTGGACGTGAGGGCAAACTGGCCCTATAAATAAGGTCTTAACGGACGTCCAGGTAAAGTTTTGGCAAAAATAAGGTCAGAATTTTTTATCACCAAACAATCTATGGACTATAGTACACGAAAATCGGTAAAATAAGGGGTTTACCTGCTCTAAGACTCGTTTGACCTTGAAAATGGGTCATTTTGGCCGTGAGGGACAATTGGCTCCATAGGTAAGGTCTTAACGGACGTCCAGCTAAATTTTTGGCAAAAATGAGGTCGGAATTCTGGATCACCAAAAAAGATGGTGAACTATAGCACAGGAAAATCGGCCAAATGGGGGTTAACCTGCTCTAGTGCTCATTTGACCTTGAAAATGGGCCATTTTGGCCGTGAGGGCCAACTCGCTCCATAGATAAGGTCTTAACGGACATCCAAGTATAATTTTGGCGAAAATGAAGTTGGAATTTTGGATCACCAAAAAATCTGTGGACTATAGCACACGAAAATCGGTAGAATCGGGGTTTAGCTGATCTAGGGCTCGTTTGGCCTTGAAAATGGGCCATTTTGTCGTGATGGCTAACTGGCCCCATAGATAAGGTCTTAACATACGTTCAGGTTAAATTTTGGTAAAAATGAGGTCGGAATTCTGGATCACCAAAAAAGATGGTTTATCTATAACACACGAAAATCAGCAAAATGGGGGGTTTAGCTGCTCCAGGGCTCGTTTGACCTTGAAAATGGGGCATTTTGGCCGTGAGGGACAACTCGCTCCATAGATAAGGTCTTAACGGACGTCCAGGTAAAAATGTTAACAAAAATGACGTCGAAATTCTGGATCACCAAAAAATCCGGGGACTATAGTACAAGTAAATCGGTAAAATAGGCGCTTTACCTTCTCTAGGTCTCTCTTGACCTTGAAAATGGGCCATTATGGCCGTGAGGGCCAACTGGCTCCATAGGTAAGGTATTAACGGACGTCCAGGTTAAATTATGGCAAAAATGAGGTCGGAATTCTTGATCACCAAAAAACATGGTGACCTATAGCACACGAAAATTGGCAAAATAGGGGGTTTTCCTGCTCTAGGGTTCGTTTGACCTTAAAAATGGGCCATTTTGGTTGTGAAGCACAACTGGCTCCATAGATAAGGTCTTAACGGACGTCCAGGTATAAATATGGTAAAAATGAGGTCGAAATTCAGGATCATCAAAAAATTCGTGGACTATAGCACTCAAAAATTGATATAATGGGGGGTTTACTTGCTCTAGGGCTCATTTGGCCTTGAAAATGGGCCATTTGGTACGTAAGGGCAAATTGGTCCCATAGATAATGTCTTAACGGACGTCTGAATAAATTTTAGCAAAAATGAGTTCGGAATTTTGAATCACAAAAAAATATATGGACTATAGCACACGAAAATCGATAAAATGAGGGGTTTACCTGCTCTAGGGTTTGTTTGACCTTGAAAATTGACCATTTTTGCCATGATGGCCAACTAGCTCCATAGATAAGGTCTTAACGGACGTCCAGGTAAAATATTGCAAAAAATGAGGTCGAAATTCAGGATCACAAAAAAATCCATGGACTATAGCACACAAAAATTGGGAAAATGGGGATTTACCTACTCTAGGGCTCGTTTGACCTTGAAAAAGGGTCATTCTGGCCGTGTGGGCCAACTGGCTCCATAGGTAAGGTTTTAACGAAAGTCCAGGTTAAATTTTCGCAAAAATGAGGTTAGAATTCTGGATCACCAAAAAAGACGGTGAACTATAGCACACGAAAATCGGCCAAATGAGGGTTTACCTGCTCTAGGGATTATTTGACCTTGAAAATGGGCCAATTTGTTCGTCAGGGTCAACTGGCTCCATAGATAAGGTCTTAACGGACGTCCATGTATAATATTATCAAAAATTAGGTCGGAATTCCGGATCACCAAAAAATCCGTGGAGTATAGCACACGAAAATCGGTAAAATGGGGGTTTTATTTTCTTTAGGGCTCGTTTGACCTTGAAAATAGGCCATTCTGGCCATGTGGGCCAGCTGGCTCCATAGGTAAGGTCTTAACGGACGTCCAGGTTAAATTTTGGCAAAACAGAGGTCAGAATTCTTGATCACCTAAAAAAATGCTGACCTATACCATACGAAAATCGGTAAAATTGGGGGTTTACCTGCTCTAAGGCTCGTTTGACCTTGAAAATTGGCCATATTGGTCGTGATGGCTAACTGGCTCCATAGATTAAGTCTTAACGGACATCCAGGTATAAATTTGGCAAAAATTATGTCGAAATTTCGGATCACCAAAAAATATGTGGACTATAGAACACGAAAATAAGTAAAATGGGGGGTTTACCTGCTCTAGGGCTCGTTTGACATTAAAATGAGGTGGAAATTCTGGATCACCAAAAAATCCACGGACTTTAGCACACGAAAAGTAGCAAAATGTGGGGTTTACCTGCTCTAGGGCACTATTGACCTTGAAAATGGGCCATTTTGGCCATGAGGGACAACTGGCTCTATAGAAAAGGTCTTAACGGACGTCCAGTTAAACTTTTGGCAAAAATGCGGTTGGAATTTTGGAACACCAAAATATTTGTGGACTATAGCACACGAAAATCGGTAAAATGGGGGGTTTTTTTGCTCTAGGTCTCCTTTGACTTTGAAAATGGGTCATTCTAGCCGTGAGGGTCAACTGGCTCCATAGGTAAGGTCTTAACGGACGTCTAGGTTAAATTTTGGCAAAAATGAGGTCGTATTTCTGGATCAATAGAAAATACGTGGTCTATAGCACACGAAAATTGGTAAAATGGGGGGTTTACCTTCTCTAGGGATTGTTTGACCTTGAAAATAGGCCATTTTGGCCGTGAGGGCCAACTGACTCCATAGGTAAGGTTTTAACGGACATCCAGGTTAAATGTTGGCAAAAATGAGGTCGAAATACTGGATCACCAGAAAATACGTGGACTATAGCACACAAAAATCGGTAAAATGGGGGGTTTACCTTCTATAGGGTTCGTTTGACCTTGAAAATGGGCCATTTTGGCCGTGAGGGCCAACTAGCTCCATAGATAAGGTCTTAACGGACGTCCATGTAAAATTTGGCAAAAATGAGGTCGAAATTTCGGATCAACAAAAAATCTGTGGACTATAGCACACNCTGTGGACTATAGCACACAAAAATCGGTAAAATAAGGGGTTTACCTGCTCTAGGGGTTATTTGGCCTAGAAAATAGGCCATTTTGGACGTGAGGGCAAACTGGCTCCATAGATAAGGTCTTAACGGATGTCCACGTATATTTCTAGCAAAAATGATGTCGGAATTTTGGATCACCAAAAAATTTGTGAACTATAAAACACAAAAATCAGTAAAATGGTGGATTTACCTGCTCTAGGGATCATTTGGCCTTGAAAATGGGCCATTTTGGACGTGAGAGCAAACTGGCACCATATATAAGGTCTTAACGGACATCCAAGTAATATTTTGGCAAAAATGAGGTTGAAATTTCGGATCATCAAAAAATCTGTGGACTATAGCACACGAAAATCAGTAAAATGGGGATTTACCTGCTCTAGGGCTCGTTTGACCTTGAAAATGGGCCATTTTGGCCATGAGGGCCAACTGGCTCCATAGATAAGGTCTTAAGAGACGTACAGGTAAAATTTTGCCAAAAATGAGGTCGAAATTCTGGATCACCAAAAAAGATGGTGACCTATAGTACACGAAAATTGGCAAAATGGGGGGTTTACCTTCTCTAGGGCTCGTTTGCCCTTGAAAATGGGCTATTTTGGTTATGAGGACCAACTGGCTCCATATATAAAGTATTAACGGACGTCCAGGTATACTTTTGGCTAAATGAGGCCGGAATTCTGGATCACCAATCACAAAAAATTGGTAAAATGGGGGGTTTACTTGCTCTAGGGATCATTTGGCCTTGAAAACGGGCCATTTTGGACGTGAGGTCAAACTTTCCCCATAGATAACGTTTTAACGGACGTCCAGGTAAAATTTTTGCAAAAATGAGGTCCTAATTTCGGATCACCAAAAATTCTGTGGACTATAGCACTAGAAAATTGGTAAAATGGGGGTTTACCTGCTCTAGAGCTCGTTTGACCTTGAAAATGGACAATTCTGGCCATGATGGCCAACTGGCTCCATAGGTAAGGTGTTAACGGACGTCCAGGTAAAATTTTAGCAAAAATGAGGTCGGAATTTTGGATCACCAAAAAAGATGGTGACCTATAGCACACGAAAATCGACAAAATGGGGGGTTTATCTGCTCTAGGGCTCGTTTGACCTTGATAATGGGCCTTTTTGGTCGTGAGAGCCAACTGGCTCCATAGATAAGGTCTTAATGAACGTCCAGGTATAATTTTGGCAAAAATGAGGTTGGAATTTCGGATCACCAAAGAATCTGTAGACTATAGCACACAAAAATCGATAAAATGGGGGGTTTATCTGCTCTAGGTTTTATTTGGTATAGAAAATAGGCTATTGTGGACGTGAGGGCAAACTTGCCCCATAAATAAGGTCTTAACGGACGTCCAGGTATAATCTTGGCAAAAATGATGTCGGAATTCTGGATCACCAAAAAATATGTGGACTATAGCACACGAAAATCGATAAAATGGGGGTTTACCTGGTCTAGGGCTCGTTTGACCTTGAAAATGGGTCATTTTGGCCGTGAGAGCCAACTGGCTCCATAGATAAGGTCTTACCAGACGTCCAGGTAAAATTTTGCCAAAAATGAGGTTGAAATTCTGGATCACCAAAAAATATGGTGGCCTATAGCATACGAAAATCGGCCAAATTGGGGTTTACCTGCTCTAGGGCCCATTTGACCTTGAAAATGGGTGATTTTGGCCTTGAAGGCCATCTCGCTCCATAGGTAAGGTCTTACCGGACGTCCAGGTATAATTTTGGCGTCGGAATTGTGGATCACCAAAATATCTATGGACTATAGCACATGAAAATCGGTAAAATGGGGGTTTAGCTGCCCTAGGGCTCGTTTGACCTTAAAAATGAGCTATTGTTGTTGTGAGGGCCAACTGGCGCCATAGGTAAGTTCTTATCGGACGTGCAAGTTAAATTTTGTCAAAAATGAGGTCGGAATTCTTGATCACCAAAAAAGATGGTGACCTATAGCACACGAAAATCGGCAAATTGGGGGGTTTAGCTGCTCTAGTGCACGTTTGACCTTGAAAAAGGATCGCTTTGGCCGTGACGGCTTATATACCGTGAGTTTACGGTATTTCTAA
>NW_026034663.1:0-722 GCF_019186545.1 Solanum stenotomum
AATTGTTCTAAAGAAAATTAGGTTGTTATACTCAATTTTTGTTTTAGATATACATATTCCAACAACATAATTTAATGTTAATATATGAACAACATCACCTATGGTGAAAAATATTTCATTTCTTTAAGTTTCTACCTTATCTTTGCAGAATTGTAGTCTTCTCCTTTTTTATTCTACCGCATACATATCATAAAGTTCTTGTCTAATGAAAGTATCTAGTATCTTATAGAAGTTGTATCGTGATATAAAATATTAAACTTTTTGAATAAAAAATTAATAGATGAATAAAATTTAAAGTATTATTCATAGGATCTTTAATTTGATTTAAGATCATTTTATGATCAATCACTATTTTCTTTAGCTATTTTCATATAGCTAGCACACAATGTATCATGTGAAACAACATTTTCTTAGATTAAAATAAACACAAAATAATAGTAAATTCATACTTGAAAATATTTATACTCAATATAAATATAAAAATGAAAAAATATATGGACAATTCATAGCCAATGAAGAAGGAAGAGGAAAATATATGTTCAAGCTATATTCTCCCTAGTGTTCTATTTGATTGAAATCTCTTGCCACCAATAGTTTACTTTCTCCATTCCTTTTGACTTACATGTCTATTAAAAAATAATTATTATCATGGCTATATAATCATATTATAAGTAAAAATAAAAATCTATTTTTAAATTAGTGGACTTAACAACAAAACTAAT
>NW_026034664.1:0-989 GCF_019186545.1 Solanum stenotomum
CCTAATTAATGCTTTAAATTGATCCTTCAGCTATATATATTTCGTATCAATTTCTGATTTATTTGATTGTATTAGATTATTATAAAATGTGAGCATAAATCTGAATGTAATTCCCACTTCCTTAAATAATTATGTCTATTGGGATTTTAGGACTAGTTTGAATTTGTGATTTTAAGACTAATTTGAATTTTGAATTTAAGACTAGTTTGAATTATTATTGAAGTTGAACTTACAATTTGAACATAAACTTGAACTTGAACTTGAACTTAGAATTTGCAGTTAAACTTAGAACTTGAACTTGAAATTAGAACTTGAACTTGAACTTAGAACTTGAACTTGCATTTAGAAGTTGAACTTGAACTTAGAACTTGAACTTGAACTTAGAACTTGAACTTTGAGTATTGAATTTGTTAATTAGTGTATTGAATTAGTTTTTTATTGATTATTAGTTTGATTGATTGTTAGTTAGTAAGTGACTGATTTAGGGGTTTTTGATGGTTAGTTTGAATTAGGGATTATTTGATTGTTAGTTTGTGTTTGTTGATGGTGAAATGAAAATTTTAATGTTGGGGTTTGTTTGAATTAGGGTATCTTAGGATTTGTTTGAAATTCGGTATTTCTTGAGTTAATTAGTTTGATTTTGGAATTGTAAGATTAGATTGAATTAGGGTATTTAAGGAGTTGTTTGAATTTAGGATTTTAGCACTAGTTAGATTTTGGGATTTTAGTACTAGTTTGAATTTGTGATTTCAACCCTAGTTTGAATTCTGAATTTAGGACTAGTTTGAATTATTATTGAAGTTGAACTTAAAACTTGAACTTGAACTTAGAATTTGAAGTTAAAATTAGAACTAGAACTTGAATTTAGAACTTGAACTTAGAACTTGAACTTGAACTTAGAACTTGAACATAAACTTAGAATTTGAACTTGAAATTAGAACTTGAACTTGAACTAGAATTTGAACTTGAACATAAACTTAGAACTTGAA
>NW_026034665.1:0-215 GCF_019186545.1 Solanum stenotomum
AGAGTTTAAGAAAAAAAATGATTTTTTTTTTAAAAACTTGTGGGGTTAAATATGTAGTAAGCTTCTCAAAGTTGGTAAATCAAAATGGAGGGAGTAATGTTATATCTACTCTTCCATTTACATCAAATAGTTAGGTGATATCTTAAGTCCGTTATTTTTACCTTGATTGCATACCGGATCCTCCAATAGTAGTGCATTTTTTGAGGATCTGACAT
>NW_026034666.1:0-532 GCF_019186545.1 Solanum stenotomum
GGGATCAGCCTAGCCACCGCCCGAGCCTATGGCAACTCCAGATATACAGGCGATGCTCGTACAGATACTAGCTGCCATTGGGGGTATGCAGCAGGCCCCAGCTCCAGTCGTTCCAGTACCGGAGGGCCAGCCTACACCAGCGGTACCGGTTGTTCAGCAGCTAGCGGCACCGGTTGTTCAGCCTGACGATTTGGAGGGCGTCATGCCACTACGGGAGCAGAAGATGCTCGGGGTGTTCCTTAGACTATCACCGCCGAGGTTTTCTGGGGCAGTGGGGGAGGATGCCCACGAGTTTCTAGTTACTTGCCGCGAGCGGCTACAGACTTTGGGTTTAGTGGAGTCGAGAGGAGCGGATTCACCGCTTACCAGTTAGACGGTCCCGCCAGGCAGTGGTGGCGTACATACTTAGAGAACAGGCCAGCTGGGTCTCCACCGGTCACATGGACTGAGTTTTCAGAGGCCTTCTTGGCCCGATTTATTCCCAGGAGCATCAGAGATCAGCTCAGAGATCAGTTTGCTAGGTTAGAGCAGG
>NW_026034667.1:0-1551 GCF_019186545.1 Solanum stenotomum
AAGATATTAGAGTGAACAGCATCAAGAGTCATACAAGCCCTGTGCAAGCTAAGGTTTGGGGATGTAGTATTTCAAGAGCAATTTTAATAGATTGGGTTCATGTGAAGACTAAGAGGCGTATCCTTCAAACTTATTTAGGATTTAACAAAGCATTCCTTCATTTTCTTGGTAGAAGAACAAAGGTGAATGCCTTGATCTTCTCGAAGGAGACATCATTATACAAAAATCAATTAGATATGTTTTATTTTCTTATTTTAGTATATAGTTTCTCTTCTTTGAATGTAAAATAAAGGGTCATGTATAAGATCATGACATTGCTAATATACTTGTGCAATATAATTTTTATAACTTTTTTTTTATGTAATTTGTTTGATCTTTTTGATGATTTCATTATTGTACTATATTAATCATATGGATGATAAAAGTTTTTTTTAATGATTTTATTACTTATATATGTTGATTTTTAAGGAGTGTGTAAAGATAGAATATATGTAATGTACTAAATTTTTAAGAAATGTGTACGATAAAAATACGACAAAATAATTTAAAGTGGCCGGAGGTTATGAAGAGAGGAAGAGAAGGAAACTGGACTTTTGACACAAACAAGGGAAGTTAGAAATGAGCATATGATGCAAATATTAGTCACTTCTCTGATTTGGACAAAAGTTGAGTCAAATCAAAACTTCAAACGTGCTCTCAAATGTATATGTAAAAAAACAAAAGATAAACTAGATTAGGGGAAAAATCTACTCTAGTGTATATCAGAAGTGAATTGATGATTACATTATTGTACTATATTTTTTAATATACATTTTTATTAATATTTTTTTAAGAAATGTGTAAGATAAAAATACGACATAATTCAAAGTGGCCGGAGGAAGTAACATATAATCAAATTACTAATAAATTATTTCATTCATGGAAGAAATCATGATATATATGAGGTCTTTCTTCATTTATATTTATATTTTTTTCTTTTTTCTTATTTTAAGAAATGCACATTCAATGTTTCAACTTTTCATATATTTTGATTTTTGACATTCCAAGTTGTCACGCATCTTCCTCTATTTTATTCCAAAGCTACATATATTTTTGCCTATAAATACAAATCTTTCAATAGTATTTCCATAGAAAGATTTATATATGATGCAATTTTTGTGTGTGGAATACTAGATAAGCTTTAATCAAGTGAAGAAAATTTCAAGACAAGAGGATTTGTGTCAAAATTACAAGGCATAAAAAGGCAAATAATATAACTTCTTAGAAAAGAGATGAAAATTTAAGACGAAAAATATTTTCAAAACACACTAGACATTTAGCTTATGAGTTATGTTATATTAAGCAAATGAAACTTTTGTCAAGTTGAATACTTGCTATATTATAAGAATTGCATAAAATTGAAGTTTGTTCTAATATTCCTTATGAAATTCATTCAACAACAATATTCACTACTAAAAAAACAGTGAATATCGACCTACAAATACTGACCTCCGGAGGTCGGTATTCCTTGAAATACCGACCCAAACTAGTTTAGTTTTGACTTAATTCCGA
>NW_026034668.1:0-641 GCF_019186545.1 Solanum stenotomum
TTTGAACTTTGCCTTGAGTTCATTTTTTTATTAATAAAAGATGTTCTTTTTATGGGAATTTTGTTTTTGTTGATTCTTACAACAACATATCTATTTATTGTCAAGCGGCAATAGCTATCGCGAAGAATAATTCTTAGAATTATAAGAGCATACACATGAAATTAAGACATGATAATTATGTGAAGTTAGAAATGTATCTGATTGGTTCTCTAATTAAACCTGCATGGGAAGAAAATTAATTCTTCAGACCTCAAAAGAGACGGGGTTCAGGCTGATATCACTGTTAATAAAGATAGTAGCCCAATTCATATGAGTGAGGATTCCGTCAAGTAGGTTTATATGGGTAATAATAAGTCGATATTGACACTGCATGCTAGGCCATGATCACTTGAGATCCAATGTATCATGTTGACACCCAATTTTGGACCTCCACGATAGGAATTAATTTTTCGAGCTTTTTTAATTTCAAATGATTTGAAATAACTAACTTTATGAAAAATTCAAAATATGTTTCAAGTTATTTTAAAGAATTTTACTCACTTTTTATGATATTTTAAATAATGAATATGTTNGTTAAAATTAAGAAGCTCATTAATTAATTAATATCAATTCATCTTATTTTCAAATATTAGCCGGATTTG
>NW_026034669.1:0-316 GCF_019186545.1 Solanum stenotomum
CAAAGTGTTTTGTTCGTTCATGGAAGACAAGATTGCGAGCGATGTGTATTGCCGCCTGGCTATCAGAGTGAACCGGAATCGGAAGAGATGGTGGGCAAGAGAGATCTTCAAGAAGTCGAACTAACCAGGTAAGCTCAGCTGTCACTCGACGCATTGATCTATACTCCGCTTCGACAGAGGATAGTGAAATCAAAACCTGTTTTTTCGACTTCCATGAAATAGGTGCCCCTCCTAAAGTGATAAAAATTGCCACTAACAGATCATCTTGTGTCTTTGCAAGAAGCCAGCCGACATCACAGAAAGCTAGCAGATCGAG
>NW_026034670.1:0-579 GCF_019186545.1 Solanum stenotomum
TAGACATAGACATGAAGAAAACTAGAATCAACTTTTTTAACTAAACAAGATTAGATAACTGGCATTTGAGCATGGTAAACATCAGTAATATCAAATTTTCAGCCTACAAAAGGTGTGTATAATATATATATATGGGAAGACGCGCACACAGAAAAATTTCTGCAATGTATGTGAACCTACAAAGCCATAGGTTAGTACATACTTTCAAATATGAAAACCAACAGATACTTCCAACTGACCTAAATGAAACAAACAGGAAGTTTGCTGAGATAGCCCCCCATAAAAGAGTTCCTATATTATCAAAGTGAACAATTAGGAGGTGATCCAGGTCAAGAAACTTTAAGATAGTCATCAGTCAGCACACATTTGAACGACAAAATTGATGAATTCACAAGTGTAGCATCATATTAATTGACGTTAAAGAGGCAAACTAAAAGGATATGTAGTAAGCTAGTAATGTAGATACTACGACAGAAGTAAATAATACTCAAAACTTTTAACAACAGATGAAATCCAATTCTGCAAAATTAAAGTAGGATTTGCAAGGCACAAAATGCGCAATTAAGGTATAAGCATGAG
>NW_026034671.1:0-3425 GCF_019186545.1 Solanum stenotomum
TAAGACACCACGTAGGCCATAAATGACCATGTATGATGCTGTGAAGCCCCGCTTAAGATTAGAAGCCACACATCGGCAAAACACAAGAGAGATGTTGGGTATACAAGTAAGCAGACCTTACCAACTAGTGAGATGTTTTAAAGTCGTGTGTGCCTAGGCCCAAAACGGACAATATCACTAGTCGGTTGGGGAGTTACAAATGGTATCAAAGCCACTCATGTGTCAGCCTTGTCGATGTGAGCCAAAGTTCAAATGAGTTCAGGCAAATCACGGTAAGGCAGGTCAAACCTTAGTGTTGAATCTAGGCAAATCTCATTTGGTGGAGCAAACCTCAGCGAGGACATTAAGTTTATAGAGGGGGTGTATGTGACACCCCAACTTGAGATTAGAAGTTCCACATCGGCAAAAGACAGGAGAGATGTTGGGTATATAAGTAATCAAGCCCGACCAACTAGTGATGCGTTTTAAAGTCGTGCGGGCCTACGCCCAAAGCCGACAATATCACTTGCGCGCTTGGCCGTTATAGATGCTACGTAGGACGTATGTGTCTTTTGTTCAACTTTATACAGGTTTAAGTATCTACTTGTTCATCCTGAAAATTGAAGAAGATAAATGTGAAATAAAATCAAGTAAAAGAACATATTTAGCCCGTCATGCGTTTCTCCCACTTGGGCCGCTGTGCCAAAAGCTAGAGAAACATCTGCCTTATTATGCATATAATATATACAAATTCCATATTTTTTTGATATTCTAAATTCGAAGTCCCAAATCTGACACATTTGTTTTGTTCCAACAATTCAAATTCTAATTTACCTGTATTAGTATGATTTATGCCCACGGCCATTGGATTGTTTTTCTCACAATTATAATATAAAAAACAAAGGTGTTATGTGTCAATTTTCATGATAAAGGGACCAAAGTAAAATATCACGGAAGTTCATATTCTTGAAATTAGACCAAAAATCCAAGAAAACTCTTGAGCACAAATAAGCACTACACAGTGTGTGTGAAAATGGGGAGATGTCTTCTTTCATCCACAATTTCTTCTTTGAGAATTTGTCAGTTACCCAGAATTCGTCTTCCTGCATTTCCCAAGAGTTGTAGCACAAACTCACAATATGGGTTTTGTACAAGTTTGTCCACTAGTGGGGGATTTTGCACCAAGGCTGCTTTATCGGAGGTGTGTATCAAGAAAGAGTACCCAAAGATTGCTGCTGATTCAACCGGAAGTATCCCCTCCAGTGAGCTACTCCAAGTGGTTGAAGCTGCAGCCAAGACTGGTGCTCAGGTTTGGCCCCCTTTCTTAATCTGGTTTTATTTCTATGTTCCTGGCAATTTTCTGCTTAAAGATTGAATTTTGAGTTCTTGTTTACAATGGATTGTTTATTGAATTAGGATACCCTTTGTTCTGTTGAGCTATTAGAGACAGGGAACTGGTTACCTAGAGGGTAAGTTGGATTCTTAAGAATATGATGTTAAGCTTCATTGAGGAGTTTGGATGTTGGAGAAAGATAAATACTCCATCCGTTCACTTTTACTTGTCCACTTTGAATTTTGCATGCCTCTTAAGAAACAACGTTTAATAGGATATTAATTAGTCTTGTGTCACAACAATTAGCTTTTATTAAAGGGAGACAGATAATGGATGTTGTCCTCGTAGCTAATGAAGTTGTAGATTCCAGGTTGGTCTCAAAAAAACCAGGAATTCTATGCAAATTAGACATTGAGAAAGCATATGACCATGTCAATTGGGACTTTCTTATGGGTATGCTAGAGAAGATGGGATTTGGTCTCAAATGGAGACAGTGGGTTAAATTTTGCATATCTTCAGCGAACTTCTCAGTATTGGTAAATGGCTCTCCCGCAGGATTTTTTAGGTCACAGAGAGGTCTTAGGCAGGGTGATCCCCTATCACCCTTCCTTTTCATACTAGTCATGTAGGGACTTAACAATATGATCAAGAATGCATGCAATGAAGGATGGCTGAGAGGTTTTGAAGTTGCTAGAGCTGGAAGGGAAAGTCTAGAGATCACTCATTTACTATATGCAGATGACACCCTAATTTTTTGTGATGCTGAGAAAGATCACCTTAAAATATTGAGACTGATTTTAGTTATTTTTGAAGCTATGTTTGGGCTACATGTCAACTGGAGGAAAAGCTTCTTGTATCTAGTAAATGAAGTACCAAACATGGAAATTTTGAAGTCAATATTGGGAGGTGAAGTGGGTGTCCTCCCAACCACATACTTGGGTATGTCTTTTGGGGGAAAAATCCAACTCTATGGAAATCTGGGATAGGGTGATTGAGAAGTGTGAGAAGAGGCTAGCAAGGTGGAAGTCTTAGTACCTTTCACTAGGGGGAAGACTAACTTTGATTAATTTTGTGCTTGATGCACTTCCAACATTTATGATGTCATTATTTCCTATCCCACCGGGAATCATCAATAGGTTGGATAGCATCAGGAGAAATTTTTTATGGCAAGGGAACAAGGAAAGGAGAGGATATCACTTAGTCAAATGGAAAACTGTGATCACCGAAAAGAGAGTTGGGGGTCTGGGGATCAAGAACATGAAGAACTAGAATAAAGCTTTGAGGATGAAGTGGCTTTGGAAGTACTCAAATGATAATCAGAATCTGTGGAGCTCAGTCATAAAGGCAAAATATGAAGAGAGTGATAGTTGGATGACAAAGGAGGTTACCACCCCTTATGGTGTTAGCTTATGGAAATCCATTAGAGAACTTTGGAATGAATTCAAACCTAACATCAAGATCAAAGTGGTAGATGGCATAAAAACTAGGTTTTGGAAGGATGATTGGCATGCAGAAGGAAATATGGAGACTCTCTTCCCTGACATCCACAATTTAGTTCTTTAGCAACAAAGTACTAAAGCTGACTTATGGACTCCTCAAGGGTGGAATTTTGTATTTAGAAGACACCTCAATGACTGGGAAATTCCAAGAGTAACAGAGTTTTTTAGAAGCATTGATCAATTTAGTGGTCTGAAAATGGGGCGAGACAGATTGCAGTGGTTGGGAAACAGTAAAGGGATTTTTAAAGTAGGTGCAGTGTACAAGAAGTTGAATCATCCAAATCTGCAGCTACTCAAGTGGCCCTGGAAACATATATGGAAAGCCAAGATCCCCTACAAGGTGTCTTGCTTTGTGTGGTTATTGGCTAAAGAAGCAGTATTGACACAGGAGAATTTAATGAAGAGGGGAATTACACAGAAACAGTCAATCATTTGTTTATCCAATGCGAAGTCACTGGCCAGTTGTGGAATTTGTTCCTGAGACGTAAAAGCATCTCCTGGTCCGTGCCTGGGAGAATTTCAGAGGCTCTATTTAGCTGGAAAGAAGCAGGGACACAAGCAAAAAACAGAAGTAACTGGAGAATTTTCCCTGCCACTATTTGGTGGACAATATG
>NW_026034672.1:0-362 GCF_019186545.1 Solanum stenotomum
AGTTTCAAGTTAGGCCTTACTTCAGTCTAGTTGATATACCGTGAGTTTACGGTATTTTTAATACATTTCACTTATGAGTTGTGTGTGTCTAGGTCCATTTTGTATTAGAATTAATGTTTTTTGTGTTATATTTGCAGGAAATAGGCTTGGACGAGGTTGAGAAAGATGACAGCTGAAAATTTGCAGAAGGAGCCACCTACGGATCGTAGGTCCAGTCACGCTCCGTAGGTGGGTGGAGTAGATGGATCCTCAGGTAAGTCTTGACCAAGTGTGGAACTACGGAAGCCATTGACGAAGCGTAGGTCGACCCACGGACTGTCCTGCACCTTCGTCATTTGTATCAGAGATTTTGAGTTCCAGGT
>NW_026034673.1:0-3422 GCF_019186545.1 Solanum stenotomum
AAATTGAGTTACTACAATAATGCCATTAGAAAAAGCTACTCTAAATTAAAATGTTATAAAATATTTATTTAATTATATTTAGATAGTAATTATATAATATTATAGTATACAACACTAGAAAACCCAAAAGTTGTAGTAAATAGTATTCACACAATTAATATATCAGTTAATAGTAAGAGACTATATACATTTAACCGTATGTCATTAGTATATGAATAACTTAGATGTTTATACTTCTCCTTGTATTTCGTGAAACGTGTATTTTGAATTCTCATAGACTTAATAATGTGTATTTACTATTTCTTGAACTTTGTATCACTTCTTTAATACTTAATTATGTTTATTTAAGGCCAAACACATATACAACCCCTCTAACTTGTCTGCATTTTTCATTTTGGCACTTTATCTTAGTCTTGTTCCATTTTAACCCTTAAACTTCATTTTTTATGTACCATTTTAACACGAAATACTATTTTATGATTTCTTTATTTTTATATATATTCTTTAATTGCAACTTCTTATTTTAAATCGACACCTGTTAGTTAATTTTAGTTTTAAAAAATAAAAATTAACAAAAAATAATTCTTTTTAAAAAATAATAATTTCTTTTTAAGAGTTTTATGTATTTTTGTGTGAAAAATTACCGACGAAATTGTGTTGGTTTTCTTTCTTAAAAATCACCGGCAATCTAACAAAGTCAATCGAGTTTTAACATTTTTAGTAGTGTTATTAACAATGAACAAGAGTCTTTTTTACTCGTATTGAAGATGAGTTTTTTTTATTCGTATTTATTTATATTAAAAATAAAAAGTGAGTATTTGCGTTAAATTTAGATAGCCTAGATGATAAGAAAAAATAAATAAGTAGTGTTATATAATTTAATTGAATGTTTAAGAAAGAAAATCAAAAAACTTTCGTCAATTTACTCTCATGCAAAAATACAGAGAAATCTCAAAAAATAATATTATTGTTTGAAAAAATTTATGTTCGTTCGCGAATGTTTAATTTTTTTATGAAAATTAACAAACACACGTCTATTTTTTAAAATAATAAATTGCAATTGAAGAACATAAATAAATAAAAATCATAAAAATTAGTATTAATGTTTAAATGGTACAAAAAAAATGGAGTTTAAGGGTTAAAATGGAACAAGGCTAAGTTGGAGTGCCAAAATGAAAAACGAGGGCAAGTTTGAGGGGTTGTTTATGTGTTTGGCCTTTATTTAATGTCAAATCTTGAATTGCTTCATCTTCCGATCTTTATTGCAATATTAACTTTTGAAATGTCAATGTACATACAATCAATCAACGATTTATTTTTCTAATAAAATATATCCAACCTTTTCATTCATTTTCTCCATACACGAAGAGTTTAGAAGTTATAATCATAATTTAGCAGAATTGAGCTTTTGATGATTTAGTAGTGAACCAGCATGTGGATGTAATCCTGATTGCCTAAATATAAGCTGCTTCTTGAAAATGTATTTAGTGTATGAAATGAAGTTTTTTGTTATTTTCTTGTTGCATCTTTTAACCAAAATAAATTTACACACTTTTGAATAAACCTAAAGATTATGTATCACATTCTAAAGATAATGGAGTTACTGAACATGTATACATGGGAATAGTATGGTTGCCTCGAATGTGGTGCATCATTATTTATATACTTGTGCCATTTAACATGAAGTGTTTTGGGTGAAATTTTTTTTTTCTTGAAATGAAAAATATCATAAAACGTGTGATGAAATTTTCCTTGTCTAGCCCCATTATGTTTTAAAAAATTGTGAAATATAATGTTGTTGGTTGTGTGAGCCTTGCAACTCTTTTGATTCAATTGTGTGAGAAGTGTGAAAAGGAAAAAAAGAGTTTGTCAGCCTAATAAAAAATATGAACTATGTGACTGACAATTTAATTTAATATTGCGTTTGCAGTTGAAGTACTTAATAGGTACAAGCAAACCAGATGAGAAAATTTGATGCTATTTGTTGGATATGAGAAAAGAAAAAAGTATATTATTTGCTAACTGAACTATGAAGGTTGCAATAAAAAAAATTAAGTTTCAACTAGTGAAAAAGTGAATTGATGTTATCATATCAAACACTTTATTTTGAGAAATTATTTTTTCCAATTTTGATTAATTGTGATTACACCAATCTTATTGGTAGAATATAAAAATCATTATTATAACGATAATGTAACACCTCACTATTCGAAAGAACTAGAATTAGAAAGAAATTGTTTTTGGAAATAATCAAATTTGGAAAGTTTGACAAAGTTAAGCTAAAGCATGAGTTTTGGGTCAAATTCAAACGACCATAACTCCTAGCACATGATGAGTTAGATAGGCTACAAGATACTGTAGGAAAGCTCTTTGAATTATCTTTCTAACACCACCAAGTTTGCTCATTTTTGAGTTCAGATATGCCCATTTGAAGTCGGGTTGTCTAGATAAGGAAAGTCAAAACCGGATTTTAGGAGGGTATTATGGTCTTTTCACTACCCAATTAATTAAATTCATTTTTGGTAATTAAGTTGGATGTAAACTGAATTGGTTCAGCTTACGCTTCATAGGATTAAGTTAGGATTTTGAGAGGAGATAAAAGAAGAGGAGAAAAAGGAGCAGAAGCAAGGATTCATCGCGTTCTTGAAAGTTAAGCTTGTGGATTTCGCCAAGGGTTGATCACTATGAGGTATATGGGATCACATAGCGTTGGGTTAGTTCACCCACGCGCCAATCATGATTTAATTCAGCGAAACTATGTTCTTGAAAGTATAGAAATTGAGTCCTTGATGGATTGTTGAAGTTTCTATTGGGTTCTTGATTGTTGAAGTTGTTGAGGAGTTCTTGATTTAAATTCATAAAATTAGATGTTGTTTTGAGTATATTCTTGCATATTTTAGTTATGTAGTCGAATCTGAGTGTTTGGGGAAGGAACCATTCGAATCTAGAAGGTTTAGAGTTGAAAAACGACCAAGAAAATTCATCAAAAAACTGGAAAAAAGGGTGGGGTACTGCCGCGCCACTCAGAGCGCCCCACATCAAGCTCTGAAGTTTGGGCTCTAGGGTGCCGCGCCAATCAGAGCGCCCCAACCCAGGCTCTGAAGTTTGAGCTCTGGCTCCCGACGCCACTTAGAGCGCCAGGGTCGCCAGGTCTTCTACCCTTTCCCACTTTTTTCCGTTTGAGTTCCCTTGAAACGTACCTATGTTTTCTAGTTGATTTCTACACTCTAAGGTACGTCTAAACAACATGATAACATCCATAAACATGAATCATAGTCTTGAATTTATAAATTCAAATTCAAGGAAAGTTAAGAGTCAAGCCTAGAGAGTTCCTAGAGTCTTTTCAAAAGTCTTTTACAAATGTTTTAAACTTGTTTTTAAGACTGAAGTTTCGAGTTGAGTAAAGAGTAAAGAGTGAAGTT
>NW_026034674.1:0-550 GCF_019186545.1 Solanum stenotomum
ATAGCCAAGCAGACAGAGAAGCCAGGAGGCTTCAGCACGCAGTATGTAGACATCTCCATTAATGGACGTACAGCTCGTGCCATGGTGGACACCGGGGCAGAAGCAAACATCATGACCAAGACGGCGGCAGAGAGGTTAGGGCTACACTATATGCCAAGCAACGCCCGCCTCAAGACGGTCAATGCACCACCGACCCCCGTGTGCGGAGTCGCCCAAGGAGTGAGCATCACGTTGGGAAGTTGGCAAGGTAAGACAAACTTTACCGTCGCTCCTTTGGATATTTTTGACATTATTCTTGGGCAAGAGTTCTTCCAGCGATGCCACACGATGATTGACCCCCAACTCCAACGACTCATGGTCCTGGAGCGGGAAGGGTCATGCATGGTACCTCTAGTCAAGGTGCCAAAGAAGGAAGGACATGCCCTCCTATCGGCCATGCAGATTATGAAAGGCCTAAAGAAAGGGGAGCCGACGTTCCTGGCCACCATTGCAAGTTCGAAAGAAGACAATGGTGATAAGCAAGTGTCACGACCCGATTTCTCAAGTCATG
>NW_026034675.1:0-550 GCF_019186545.1 Solanum stenotomum
ATTTAATTGTACAATTTTTGGAATAGTACATAAAAAGTCAATTAGCTACAGCACACCTATTCTAAAAGACTAAAAAAGTTTGGGCCATTAAATTTGAAGTCCAAATACTTAAATTATTCTTGGCCTTATTAATATTTTTATTGTATTTTCTTGATAATACTTCTATTGCTTGTCCAATTTATTTGAATGACTATGGTATGATGAACAACAACAACAACATACCCAGTGAAATCCCACTAGGTGGGGTCTGCGGAGGGTAGAGTGTACGCAGACCTTACCACTACCTCGTTGAGGTAGAGAGGCTGTTTTCGGGAGACCCTCAGCTCAAGTACATCAAATCTAAGTGAAAGGAGAGCAATATATAAAACATAACATCCAATAAGTAAATAGTGTATAATCAACAAATGAGACAATAACATCAAGGAAGTAATGAGAGAAGTGAAACGCAGTAAACAACATAAGACTAGGACTACTACAAACGCTAACAACCCATACCCTCGCAAGGGAAGACAACACGCTAACACTACTAACCTTCAACCTTAATACGCGA
>NW_026034676.1:0-626 GCF_019186545.1 Solanum stenotomum
TCATTTTCAAACCAAACGACCCCTAAAAATATCAATATTTTAGTTTGTTATGGTGTTGATTAATGTATTTTTTCTTTATTTAACTTAAAATAATATAACTAAGAAATAACAAACTAGAGAAAATAATTTTTTCAAATTAGGTAAAGTTGCTGAAATTTCTCATTACTTCCATTACAAAAGATTATGAGACCTAAAATAGGTAATCTCTTTCTTCTTCCTAGAGGTCATTGTTGGGCCTTATCTTTCAAAACTAATTATTGTTATGAAACTTTATGATAATACGTTGTAGTTTTATCTATTAAATTTGAATTTTTTTAATTTAGAAATTTGAACACCTATAGTTTTATTTGTTATTTGGCACACTTTTCTCACAGTGTATTTGTTTTATTTTTCAGAATTTTGTATCCTTTCTTAAATCGTATTCATTCCAATATGTATACCATTTGTATTTGTATTCATTCTAGTTTTCATGTTGTATTTTGTATAATGAAACTTGTATTTCTTTATTAGTTTGTATTCATTCCAATATGTATGTCAAATAAATATGTAGTTATTTAAGAAACATATTTGTATTCATGTATATTTTTTTCATTGTGTGTTTATTTTTCTCTTCAGAATCTTGTTTC
>NW_026034677.1:0-370 GCF_019186545.1 Solanum stenotomum
ACATGCCAAATCCAAAGCCGAGGACGAGTGAGCGAGCGACGACGGCGCGAGGGGGCACCTTCTTCTTAACCCTTTAAGAACTAAAGGAAGTGTTTCCTAATATAAGGACAACAATTTCCTTTTTTCTACCAATATGGTAAAAATGACCTTTCATTTGCACTTTTGCAATGACTTTTCATTTTCCATCCAAAATTGGTTCCCCCACTTTCATTGGTTCTTCCACTTTCCATTTTCTCTTTATATTTCCCATTCACACCTTGCTAAACCCAACAACAAGTAGATAGAAAATCATGTTTATAACGTTGTGCCCAAAGGAGTTATATATTCCTCCCTAGGCAATATATAGCTGATCGATATGAAAAATAGAGTT
>NW_026034678.1:0-307 GCF_019186545.1 Solanum stenotomum
TCAACTACATCAAGAAATGAACGGCCGGTCGAAACCAAATGCTCTGTGTCGACCCTCAGACGGTACCGCAACCCACGTACAAAACAACGATCTCTCACCTCCTCCATATCTCGGGCCGATGCTGCGGCCCTGACTCAACCTTGGTGTCAACGTCTACCCCAAGATAGGGATCTGTCTGCAGGCCCGATTGCATCAGCCCCAACCGCGCCGCCTCGCGTGCGAGCCATCCCCCAAAAGAGTGAAACAAGTGAGATTTCCAGAAACCAATAAGACACATGTTGCACGAGAGTGAAACAAAAGAGGAAAT
>NW_026034679.1:0-322 GCF_019186545.1 Solanum stenotomum
TCTTGATGTCGGTATTAAAAAAAAATAAATAACAATATTTTATTTTTTCTCAAAAGGTTGTGTAAAATAAAAAACAAAAAAAATTATAATACCGACTTCTGTATGTCGGTAAAATTGAAGAGTAAAAATAAATTAATATAAAATACCGACCTCATGAGGTCGGTATTTTTAATATATAATTGAGAAAATAATACCGACATCAAGAGGTCGGTTTTTATTGTAATTCATTAAAAATTCCGACCTCCTGAGGTCGGAATTTTTTCTCAATTAAATATTTCATAATAACGACTTCCGTATGTCGGTAAAAATTAAATAGTATGTA
>NW_026034680.1:0-376 GCF_019186545.1 Solanum stenotomum
ATTACATTAAATTTTAAGAACACAAAATGGTCCTCCAGATAATGATTTAAATAAAATTAAATCAAAATAGAAAATAATACCTACATCAAGAGGTCGGTTTTTATTGTAATTCATTTTCTGGGAAAAATTCCGACTTCTTGAGGTCGGAATTTGGTTTACCCGCAAACCGCAAACCGACCTCCGGATGTCGCTTTAATTAATAGTCGAAATAAAAATATCGACCTCATGAGGTCGGTATTTTAATTACATACTATTTAATTTTTACCGACATTCGGAAGTCGGTATTATGAAATATTTAATTGAGAAAAAATTCCGACCTCTTGATGTCAGTATTATTTTCTCAATTAAATAAAAAAAATACCGACCTCATGAGGTC
>NW_026034681.1:0-327 GCF_019186545.1 Solanum stenotomum
AATGAAAATTAATAATAAAATAAAATTTATTATTCATGAAAATTAGAAAAAAAAAATACTATTAATTTGAAATTAAAATAGTATATATTAAATAATATTTTTTAAAAATATTATATTACATTAAAAAAAGAATTATGAATATTAGATATTTAATTAATGAAATTATATGTAAAATAATATGTTAATTAGAAAGTAATAGAAATAATAATAAAATAATGTTAAAGTAAAATAGAATGGGCACTTCAACCCACCTCCAAATCACCCTCTTTCTTCAAATTTAGAGAGTTGAATATTAGGGCATGTCACGACCCGGGATCACCCCCTAGT
>NW_026034682.1:0-303 GCF_019186545.1 Solanum stenotomum
TCATCAACACATCTCTGGATTTCCATAAATCTCATAGCTCAAGCTTTAAAACATCGATTCATCAATTCTCCATAGTTGGACATTTTGTCAAACACCTTGAAGGCATGTAATGGAATCAAAGAGCATGGAAAATAGGGTAGTAATTATGCAGCCAAACCAGTGAACAACCTACAACAACACCTTTTTAACACCCACAATACCACATGAAAATCTCCACATCCATTCCAAATTTAGGTTCAAGTTCTAGAGTCACAACATGCTCAAAACAATCACTTTTTTTCATGTTTAAAATTCAATGTGCAG
>NW_026034683.1:0-315 GCF_019186545.1 Solanum stenotomum
TCACATTGTCCCCTTCATGGTCTATCAAGGAGAATGAAAAGTTTTGTTGTGTCTGGGCTGTGACTGAATTTAGCCACATGGATGTCTAACCATGAGATGTGGAATTTATTTCGTAGATATAATATTTGTTTAGCTTGAGCGAAATTTAGCATATTCTTAGGGACCTTCTTTGTTAGTAAGTTTGTTCCTTCTTATAGAAAAAAAGTAGAGTACTTAAAAAAATTCCATTTGTATGTTTCGATTTACTTTGGTGGGTACCTATCAAAAGTATCTTTCTTCTTGTTGGAAAAAATTAGTGTAATCTCAAAAGGTGGT
>NW_026034684.1:0-304 GCF_019186545.1 Solanum stenotomum
CAACTCAAAAACACACCCAAATCATGTCTCACAACCAACAATAACTTCAACAACAACTAACAACTTCAACAACAATTCCAATCTTTTCTCAAATCATAAAATGAGCTTGGTGTGTGGGGGAAAGGATCAACCCACACTAAAGAACTCACATACCTGATTAGGGATCACCCCCGACGAAAATCCACGACGATCCTTAGCTTCTTCTTCTCTTTCTCCTCTTCTTTTCCTCTTCTTTCTCTCTTATCTTCCAAGCCCTAACTCTCACTCTTACTCTCCCTCTTTAAAATGGGACAAAAATGATCCA
>NW_026034685.1:0-1297 GCF_019186545.1 Solanum stenotomum
ATATGAGTTGTTTTAAAGTCAATGTTTAGGCGCGTAGGTGCAGTTTTTAGACAGCACTGACCAATAAAAATTGGCCATGTGTTAAAATAAACTTGAAAAAAATAAACATTAACTCAATTGTCTTCTTCTTTATTATTGTTCTTCATGTTTGGAAAAAAAAAACCTCCATTATCATTAGCTAAATTGCTCCTTTCTTCGAAAAGCTAACAAAATAAAATCAAGAAAAAACTAACCTTTGAACTCAACCACGATTCTTGATGACTTAGAAGTACGGGTGTACATAGGTCGGTTTGGTTTGGTTTTTCATTAAAAAAAACCTAAACCAATTATGTCGGTTTATTAAATCTAAATACCAAATCAATCCACGCAAAATTGGTTTTTTCGGTTTCGGTTTTAGTCTGTTCTTTCCGTTTTTTTTTGGTTTTTTCGGTTTTTTACAACTTAACGGTGTTTGAAAAAGAGATCAAATATATTTTCACCTACCTGTGTGATAAGCTAAACTTAAGAAACGTTAAATGAATAGAAATTTTCGTAAAGACAGTAAAATTCACATGAGTACAAAATATATATTTTTGAAATATCAACATTCATTATGTTAAATTAATAAGATTAAAGGATACAGTCAAACTGAATACAAAACGAAATATTTACAAAGTAAATTGTTAACTTCAAATTTGAAAACTATAACAATACAATTGTAACTTCGGATCTTAATACAAAATAAAATATTTACAAATTTTGCAAGCCCAAATTTGAAATAAAATATATAAACATTAAAAACAATAAACTAGCTAAAATATATTAACAAAGTAGATTATAAGCAATATTTTTTTTTATCTATAAATAAAGTAAAATTATATATATAATATTTACAAAATTTTACAAGCCCAAATTTGAAATAAAATATATAAATATTAAAAACTATAAACTAACTAAAAATATATTAACAAAGTAGATTATAAATAATATTTTTTATCTATAAATAAAATTAAATTATATATATAATATTTACAAAATTTTACAAGCCCAAATTTGAAATAAAATATATAAACATTGAAAGCTATAAACTAACTAAAAATATATTAACAAAGTAGATTAAAAGTAATATTTCTTTATCTATAAATAAAATAAAATTATATATATAATATTTACAAAATTTTACAAGCCCAAATTTGAAATAAAATATATAAACATTGAAAACTATAAACTAACTAAAAATATATTAACAAAGTTGTAATATTTTTTATCTATAAATAAAATAAAATTATTTATATAATATTTACAACATTTTACAAAC
>NW_026034686.1:0-814 GCF_019186545.1 Solanum stenotomum
AATAACAAGGCTCACCCAATATGTATATTATGTCTTCACACCAAGCACAAGCAAGTATCAAGAAGGGCTAACGCCCTGTATCAAGAAGGGTCAAAGCCCAATAATCAAGAGAACCAAGAACCATATTAAAAATGGCTTTCTAGTTCGTACTTAAAAATGGACAACTTCCATTCTTAAGACGGACTAAAAATCCAGAGTCAAGATGGCAAATGATCCGAATCAAGAGGCATGCCAATAGTGACAAAGTCACAACCACAAGAAGGACAAGGTCCCAACAAGAGTGTCAAGTGATCAAACAATCCGTACAAGTGGTCAAGTTACACAAGCATCTTTAACGTCTTAAAGGATACGAACACAACAATGCAAAGTGACAATAGGTAAGCAAGGTACCAAAAGAGTGCAAGTACAAGTTAAAAGAGTGCAAGTACAAGTTTATACACAAACCTCAGTGCTTTAGCAAAGAAACAGTCCAACACAACTTCAAGAGTTCAAACCGTAGACCAACCAATGTATTAAGGTCCTCAACTTGTTCACGAACATATACAACCTTTAAAATACTATTAAATAACTTCTTTAATCCCTAGAAGCTCAATAATATTGATGTAAAATGGGATTATCATCACAAGTAAGATTAGCCTGTACAAACACAACTATGCTGCCAAAACAGTGATTCTGGCCAGCCTAGTACCTCATGTCGCAACTTAGATTTGAAAAGGAAAACGGCAAAACTAGACTTTATAACCTTCATGAAAGATGTAGCTACATCTCTTAAGGTTGCAACCAAACAATTTATTTTCAAAGGTTCTCCTGTAGC
>NW_026034687.1:0-818 GCF_019186545.1 Solanum stenotomum
TCTATTGAGAATTGTCATAGTTGCTTGTGCTAGCTGTCTTGTTCTCCTTAGACTTTTCCCTAAGCTTATCACCATCAACCTGTTGAGCATGAGTCATGAGCCTAGAGATGTTCATATTTTCCAGCAACATGGCATTCCTACACTCTGTCTTCACCAAATCTGACACTCTATATAGAAACTTATTCATCTGAGCTCTGCAATCAGCAACCATGTGAGGAACATACTTGGAGAGTTGGGTAAACTTGAGCCTATACTCTTGGACTGTCATGTTACCTTGCCTCAAATTCATAAATTCCTGAGATTTTGCTTCCCTTAGCTCTATTGGTAAAAACCTGTCCAGGAAGTTAGTCAAACAGGTCATAAATCCTGGGGATGAGATACTTATTTTTGATTGTGACCTTGTTCAACTACCTATAGTCAATGCACATTCTGAGAGAACCATCTTTCTTCTTTACGAATAACACAAGTGCACCCCATGGTGAAATACTAGGTCTGATGAAGCATCTAGAAGGTCTTTCAACTGCTCATTCAATTCCTTAAGCTCAGTTGGAGCCATTCTGTAAGAAGGAATAGAGATAGGTTGTGTATTTGGAAGGAGATCAATTCCAAAGTCAATTTCCCTATTGGGAGGAACTCCGGGAAAATCTTTTGGAAACACTTCTGGAACACATTAACCACAGGAACTGACTAAAGGGTTGGGGTTTTTGACCTTGAATTCTTAGCCTGAACTAGATGATAGAGATAACCCTTAGAGATCATCTTTTTGGCCTTAAGGTAAGAAATGAATCGTCCCATAGGCATTAAGCTACTACCCTTCC
>NW_026034688.1:0-5833 GCF_019186545.1 Solanum stenotomum
TCAATTGGCAACCTGTGTGAAACAATATCCGTGCTTAGACCTGGCATATCATCATAAGACTATGCAAACACATCCATGTATTGTCTCAACAGATCAATGAGCTCTTTTCTTTGGGACGGAGTCAAATGAACACTAATTCTTGTTTCCCTCACCAATTCTGCTGAATCTCCCAAATTTATCGTCTCAGTTTCATCCAAATTTGGCTTTTCTTTATTCTCAAAATGTTCAAACTCATTAGTCAACTCTCCAGGCTGCATATCTTCTTCATATTCTGCGAAAGTTTGTTCACTGTTTGAGGTTTGTTCGCTCGTTTCATTACATGTCACATTCTTGGCATTGACAGATTTATTAGTTTGCTTATTGAAAGAAAGAAAAGAAATAAATAATCAAGGACAAATTTTAAAATTTAAAGCAGAAAAAAAAGGTAACATAGATTTGACATTTAAGCTTTCAAAAGATGGAGGCAAAACACATCAAATTCAAAAACATGATTCAGGCCTCAATTTGAATCATGTTGTTTTGTTAATTCTAATACAATCATCTACCAAGATTCCCGGAGAACCGGGGACGGGTTACAAGTCCAATTGTTCAAATCATCTTCAAGCATAGCATCCCATATGGTCGGGGCCTCAGTGCAGTCCTCCAAAATCATATTGCATTCCGCTTCTTCAATGAACAAGTTTTTGAGCCCTTCTGTGAGGTTATCTTCAACAGCTTCTTCTAATCCTTGTGCAGCAAACGCCTTGGAAAATGACTGATTCAAGGGCGGGATAGGTTGTGGCAAGGGAATGTCACATTTCCTTTTGAGATTAGCCGACGAGATTTCTTCAGGAGTAGGCTCGTATCCAAGACCAAAGGTGTATTTCTGACCAGGCAATTGAATTGGTTCCACTATTCCATCCAATTTCGCTCCAAGACCTTGACCCGGGATAAAACCATTTTTCAATATTTCCCAAGCCATCATCATAAGCACACGTGGAAATTTGTCTTTCCAACTTGAGTAGCACACACAATTTCCCTAATATGGAATACAGACCCATCCAACTCTTCCATACTTTCAATAACAAGGACTGAATTTTCAGGATATATTGAGTTGTTACCTTCTCCATGAACAACAATTTCCTGATGGTTCCAAATGAATTTCAAGGTCTGGTGCAAAGTGGAAGGAACCACACCAGCCATATGAATCCATGGCCTTCCAAGTAATAAATTATAACTAGCAAATATATCCAACACTTGGAATTCCACAATGAACTCCACCGGTCCAATTTACAATGGCAAATTAATTTCTCCAATGACTCCTCTTTGTGTCCCGTCAAAGCCTCTAACCCTTACATGACTTTCACGAATCTTTCCAATGTTGATTCCCAAAGCTCGAAGAGTAGTGAAAGGGCATATGTTAACAGTTGAACCATTATCAATCAGAACTCTTGAAATAAACTTATCCCTACATTTGACAGTAATGTTCAACGCTTTGTTATGTCCCAAACCTTTAGGAAACAACTCATCTTCATGAAAGGTAACTTTGTTAGCCTCCAAAACTTGTCCTACCATGGCGGAAAAGTTCTCACTAGTGGTCTCAACTGGAACATAAGCTTCATTTAAAACCTTCACCAAAGCGTTCCTATGAGTTACAGAATTCATCAATAAGGCCATTAAGGAAATTTGAGCAGGAGTTTTCTTCAGTTGTTCAACAACTGAATATTCCTTAGTTGGCATCTTCCTCCAGAAATTTTCCACTTTAGCCTCTGTCACAACCCTTTTTTGGTTGTTTTCCTTGTTTGGTCCTTCTCGTACAACTTCTTCAGGGGTATAACAACGCCCGGATCTTGTCATTCCTGCAACAGCGGCTTCTACAACTATCTTTCCTTTTCCATTGTCCTTTGCATCAGTTGAGTAATCCCAAGGAACTGCTTTAGTGTCAAAAGGGGATGATTGAGCGACAAGGGCCATAATCCTAGACTTGGGAAGAAAAACTTCCACTTCAATTGGTGCTCGTGCTTGGACTGTGATTACAGGAGAAATAAAAGCCGATGTCTCGACATTCTTCTCTATCTTGACTGGTACTATAGTCCCTTCTAAGTTGCAATCTTCATCAACGGTGATCATATTAACATTGCTATGATTTGGCAGCGGGTTGTTGTTTACATTGGGGGCAACGCCTTTGAGTTGAATGATTCCTTCTTTGATCAATGCCTCAATCATGTCTTTGAGAGTGAGGCAACTTTCAGTGTCATGTCCAGCAGCTCCGGAGTGATATGCACAGTGCTTGGTCTCGTCATACCATCCAGGGAGGGGATTGGGAATTCGTTCTTGGATTTGTTGGAGTACTCCTGCAGTTCTCAATCGTTCATATAGTTGGGCTAAAGGTTCGGCTAAAGGTGTATAAGTTTTGGCCGGTCTTTTTTCAAATTTTGGGCAGGGTCTAGGTGCATTTGATGGATGGCTTTGTGGTTGATAGTGGGATTGGGATGGATATGTGGGTTGGTATCGTGATGGATTTGAATAAGCAGGTGCTCTAGGTGGACAATATGTTGGTTGGGTGGTGTAAACTGGGTAAGGGGCAGGTGAAGGTTGATAATAGGGTTGAGGAATTTGGGTATACTGACTATAGTATGAAGGTTGGGGTAATGGGTTTTGGTAGGTTAACATTTGGTTTGGCCTACGTTCCTGGATGGTCATGACAGCAAACACACCGTCCTTCTTCTTCTTAAGGGCTCCTCCGATTGAATCCGAGTGAATGACATTACTTGTTGCTTGCAGGGCTGCCAAATTAGTGATTCTCCCAGTTTTAATACCTTCTTCAATAAATTCTCCCATCTTGACAACATCAAAGAACTTTTACCCTACAACACTTATCATCTTTTCATAGTATGTTGCATCCTTTTGGGATTGTATAAAAAGAGATGTCATCTCACTTTCTGCCATTGGAGGTTGAACTTTTGCGGCATCTGCTCTCCACCGCATTGCATACTCTCTGAATGACTCTGTTGACCTCTTTTCCAACTTCATCAAGTAGAACCTGTCCGGAATTGCCTCAGTGTTAAACTTGAACCTATCCATGAATTCTTGCGCCATCGCACCCCAACTATTCCATTTCTGTGGGTCTCGACTCGTGTACCAATCAAGGGCCTCTCCTGTCAAGCTCCTTATAAACAACTTCATTCTAATGGCCTCATCTTTCCCCACTCCAACTAACTTGTCACAATACGACCTTAAATGAGCTCGAGGATTTCCCTTCCCATCAAATACATCAAATTTTGGTACCTTATACCCCACGGGTAATTCAACATCAGGATGAACACATAAATCCTCATATTCAAGACCTTCAACCCCCTTATGAACTTGGATACTTTTGAAAGCTTCCTTCAAATTACGAATCTCCCTTGCTATATTGTCATCTATTCTTGACCTTGCTTCTTTCTCCATCTCTTCATATGGATCGACTTCTGGCATGGTTGGCATTGGATTAAGGAAAGGTTGAGCTTCCGCTACATATACTTGAGGCACATATTGAACATTAGGGATTGCAGTGTGTGCCACCGGTACATGTTGGGTCATTTGGTATTTTTGGAAAGGTAAGGCGATTTGGGTGAGTGGGGTAGTTTGGGTAAGTGGGTTAGTTTGAATGACTGGAGTTTGGGTAAGTGAAGTTTGGGGCGCATATGGGGTAGTGAAGGGTAAAGGGTTGGCTTGTTGCGAATTGTTTTATGGAAAGTTGGGTTGTTGAGGGTTGGTGGATTGTTTGGAAGCAGTTAGATTAGTCTTGTGAAGGGAAGGGTTTGGTGGAAAGAATTGAGGAGTAGGAGAGTCAACATGTGGAAAAAGAGGCGGAGTAGCTGTGTTTGTTCCATGCTCGGGAAGTGGCGTGTTCAAAGTGATGGACAAATTGGTGAGGTTTCGAAGTCGATCAATCTCACTTTGCATATCAGTCATTTTTTGCATCAAATTGGCAATGTGTACATCATAAGGGATTGGTTCCATTCCTTCCGAAGTCTCGGGTTCATCTCTTAGGACAGTGACAAGTCCCAAACCGTTTTGATCAGATGCACCTGAATCAGTCATGTCTGCACGTGCTTTTGATCTCGTAAAGTATGGATGATCCGCCAGTTCGTAGTCAACGCAATTCAACCTTTGGGGAAATAAATCAAAAGGAAGAAAGCCTTCAAAAAGAGAGAAATATTAGTATCAAGTGGGCGATCGTTGTTTCAATGGTATTAATAATTAGGCAGATAATTAAATAATAACAATAAATAAATAAAGAACAAGCATGTGTTACGCAACAAGTAAATCATATAACAAAACAGATATTCAAAAAGAAAATGTATCCTAATATGCATGGGACCTCTTTTTGCCAGAGGTGGGCCTAAATGTCAAACATAACGTTTTATGATAGATTGATCCAAGCCATTAATTTGTGACAACTCGAGTTTGGGAAACAAAAGGCCAAGCTTTCATTAATACAAATAAAAGAGTGCAACGAAGAAACTAAGAAATACATAAAAATGACATAATATAAAGACAAATCTAAGACATGGCCTAAACTGCTATCAATCACGCTGGTGGAGGAAGTGAAGATGATGCTCCCACGTTGCTAGGTCCTGCTCCCACATTGTCCAAACATCGCATTATATTTTGCATTTGAGCCCACACTTTAGGAGTAACTATTTTGGTTCCAAGATGAATGTTTTATCCAAATCGTCGTTCCAATATCCTCAAAACCTTGCTCACCTTCTGAACTTATGCTATTGCGACCTTCTTGAAACCATACCTAGTATTCTGGAATTTCCTTTTCAGGCCCATTTCCGATATCTATCGTGAGGATATTGTCCCACTCATGAAGAATCTCTTTGGCTCTAGGGACTTCAAAGTTTGGTCCAAAGGAAATTTCAGAATTCCTCATATTTGCTCGAAGAGGAATTACTTGTGGTTGACCAAACTGTTGAAGCACGCGCACCGGAGCATATGGCTGGAGACCTTTTAACCCAATAAGCTCGATATATTAAAACCTTCTACATCTTATATAGGCAGGGGAACGTGGGAGTAATGGATATTTCCACTGATTTGGTCACTAGTGCGGTGGGCCAGAAACTCATACCAATCATCAGTACCAACCGGATACACAAACTCTTTCATCCTATCGTAAAAACTGTTAATATGATTTATGTTGCTAAAACATATGTCATCCATGTTTTTACGTTGGTGAAAATGTTCCATTGCCCACATTTGTAAAAGAAGATTGCAACCTTCAAAGAAGTTTGATTCCCCTCTTTTACATTTCCCAAGAGCTCGAAATATTTCTGCTAAAATCATGGGAACCACAGTGAGTTCTTCGCCATCTACTCCCTCAAAAAGTACTCGAGCCACAGAACATATGCAAGTGCTAATGCATCCGTGTTCTCGTGGGAANCAGTGAGTTCTTCGCCATCTACTCCCTCAAAAAGTACTCGAGCCACAGAACATATACAAGTGCTAATGCATCCGTATTCTCGTGGGAATACCAAAGTCTCTAGTAAAGCCACAGCAAATGCAATAGGACGTCTAACTTGCCAATGAACTTGAGTACAAGAAAATTCTTTCCTAAACAGCTTGTAACTATCCGAGCGTCCATACCTCTCATATAGGTAGTCCAAAGAAACCCAATTATTTTCGAAGCACCGAAGTTTCTTTTCATTTTTCAACCCTAAGTAGCGAAGGAATTTCTTCCCTGATTGACTGTGTGGAATAATTTGACCCATTCTTTGATACTTCAAACTGGTGAAATAGAGGATTTCCTCCAATGTAGAGGTTAGTTCAAAGTCTTTAAAGACGAACACAACACGGTCTGGGTCCC
>NW_026034689.1:0-334 GCF_019186545.1 Solanum stenotomum
TTATTTTCACCTTAACATAAAATACACAGCAATCATGTATTTATAATTACAATATTCTAATGTAGAGATACAATTATTTTCACCTTAACATAAAATGCACAACAATCATGTATTTATAATTACAATATTCTAATGTAGAGATACAGTTTTTATTATTTTCACCTTAACATAAAATACACAACAATCATGTATTTATAAGGGAAAAAAACTTAAATATACAATTTAAGAACATAAATAACATGTATATAACAATAGTTTTACTTTACACCAAAATAGCAATAGAATCATTACAAAATAAAACAAAATAAAAAAATATTAAATGAAAAATAACCCA
>NW_026034690.1:0-226 GCF_019186545.1 Solanum stenotomum
CAACAATGTAAAACATCTAGGGGAGCTTTTTTTTGGTGTTGAAAAAGGTAATGAGGTATTACATAGCGTTCAACCTGCTGGACAGCCACTTGTTGACAACTGGGATTGCCTTGAGTCCTATGTAAGTATTTAACTTGGCAAAAAACACAATATTTTTTTTTGTGGTATTTCAGTTCATTTTGTCGTGTTTTTGTTCTTTTGATGAGAATATGACTACTCAATTCCT
>NW_026034691.1:0-602 GCF_019186545.1 Solanum stenotomum
TGTTTAGGGGTTAGGTTTAGGGTTTAGGATTTAGGGTTTAGGGTTTAGTGTTTAGGGCTTAGGGTTTGTGGTTTATGGTTTAGGGTTAGGGTTTAGGATTAGGGCTTAGGGGTTAGGGTTTATGGTTTAGGTTTCATAGTTTATGGTTAAGGGGTTTAAGGTTTAGGGTTAAGGGTTTAGAGTTTAGGGTTTATGGTTTAGAGTTTAAGGTTTAGGGTTTAGGGTTTAGGTTTTATGGTTTAGGCTTTAGGGTTTTGGGTTTAGGGTTTAGGGTTTAGGGTTTAGGGTNTTAGGGTTAGGGTTTAGGATTAGGGCATAGGGTTTAGGGTTTATGATTTAGGTTTTACAGTTTATGGTTAAGGGATTTAAGGTTTAGGGTTTTGGGTTTAGGGTTTATGGTTTATGGTTTAGGGTTTAGGGTTTAGGTTTTATGGTTTATGATTTAGGATTTTGGGTTTTGGATTTAGAGGTTAGGGCTCAGGGTTTAGGTTTAGTGTTTAGGATTTAGGGTTTAGGTTTATTCTTTAGGATTTAGGGTTTAGGGTTAGTCTTTAGGATTTAGGGTTTACGGTTAAGGGTTTATGCTTTAGGGTTTTGGGTTT
>NW_026034692.1:0-345 GCF_019186545.1 Solanum stenotomum
CCACAAGTCTAACCATTTATCCTCTATTTCTACTTCTAGTTTATGGGTCCTTATGATTATTTATGAACTCTTGAATTATGGAATTACTACTCCACAGCCTATTATGGTCTATTTTGCATATTATCATGAAATGGAATTATTATGTGATGTTTATGGTTTTCATGCTTCCATGATCAAATTATGAAGGTTGATATATATGTATGTTGTTGGTGGGCTGATTTATATGGATTTTGGAATTGGTTGCCTAGTACGGGGGGTAGTAGGCCCGTATAACCATATCGAGGGGTTGGTACCTTGGTTGCCTAATACGGGGGGTACTAGGCCCGTATAACCATATCGAGGGGT
>NW_026034693.1:0-407 GCF_019186545.1 Solanum stenotomum
CGTCCTTTTTCTCTTTTTATATCTTTTACCTAATTAAATTAATTATGTATTAAATGTGACAAAACCCTAGTAACTTATTTTAAATAATTATGGATCAAATAGTATAGGTGTTAAATAAATGATCACTTTAGCCCATTAACTATCGATTAATTAACTCAAGTTAAACGAATATTTAAAATTTCCAAAAATGACCTTTCGGGTCATTACAATACTACTAAAAAATATTTATTCTCTTAAATGTTTGACCAAACACCTTAACACTCTTGATTTCTCAAAATCTAATTTACTTTCGTAAACTATATGTCAGATCAAAATCAGATTAACAAATTCAAAAGGAATGAGTAATAAATATCTCATACAATGACATATTTATTATTTTAAAAAAGTACTCATTTTGTGTTGAAAGC
>NW_026034694.1:0-738 GCF_019186545.1 Solanum stenotomum
GACATTGGTAAACTCACTAATCTTATTTATCTTGATTTGTCAAGTAATCAGATTTCAGGCACAGTACCACCGCAAATCAGCTCATTAGACAAGCTTCAGATCCTCCATATGTTTGACAACCATTTAAATGGTTTCATTCCTGAAGAAATAGGTCATCTAAAGTCTCTTACTGAGCTAGATTTGAGTTTTAACACTCTTAATGGTTCTATTCCTGCTTCATTGGGGAATTTGAACAACTAGACTATTCTGCATCTTCATGATAATCACCTTTCTGGTTCTATCCCTGAAGAAATAGGTTACCTAAGGTCTCTTACTGATCTGCAGTTGTACGATAACTCTCTTGATGGTTCTATTCCTGCTTCATTTGGGAATTTGACCAACTTGTCCATTTTGTATCTTTATGATAATCACCTTTCTGGCCCTATTCCTGAAGAAATAGATTACCTAAGGTCTCTTACTGATCTGCGGTTGTACAATAACTCTCTTAATGGTTCTATTCCTGCTTCATTGGGGAATTTGAACAACTTGACTATTCTGCGTCTTGACGGTAATCACCTATTTGGCTTTATTCCTGAAGAAATAGGTTACCTAAGATCTCTTACTGAGATAGATTTGAGTTCTAACACTCTTGATGGTTCTATTCCAACTTCATTGGGAAATTTGACCAGCTTGTCCCTTTTGTATCTTTATGGTAATCACCTTTCTGGCCTTATTCCTGCAGAAATAGGTTACCTAAGG
>NW_026034695.1:0-502 GCF_019186545.1 Solanum stenotomum
GGGTTCGCTTGGGGCCAACAATGGTTCTTGAGTGTCAGTGCCGCCCATGGTGTAGGCTCGAGGAGTGACATCTTCTAAATCACCAAGAAACTTGTTAGGTTTCAAAGATATCCGCCGAAATGGATATCATATTGAGACACTAAATTAAATGAATATTGAATACCTAGGTATAACCAAGAATGTCTCAGGCCAGAAATGTGTTTTGGAGAAATTACTGACCTTATCTTCTGACTTATATTATGCAGAAATTAGTACACTACAAGAAAATTGGGATACGACGACATTATATAAATGTCGTATTAAGCTATTTAAATGTCATAAATTAATTTACCAACATTTAATCTACATTTGGATGAAATGTCATTTATTTCTGTGTCGGGAAATTTCCGACATTTACTTAAATGTCGGTAAGTGGTTTATGACATTTATTTTGCAACATTTAGGAAAATGTCGATAATAATTTTACGACATTTATTTTTGATATTTTGATAAATGTCAACAA
>NW_026034696.1:0-499 GCF_019186545.1 Solanum stenotomum
TTTGAGGGTATTTTTGACCCTTTTCCGTTGTTTTTATTTTTTCTAAAAGAAATTTTAGGATCCATTTGAATATGATTCAAATTACGATTTGAAATTAGTTATTAAAAATTAGGTTGATTTGAATTTAAGTTTTGTTTAAACATGTAATTTAGATTTAATTTTTTAAGTAGTCTTTTTTTTTTTTTATAAACATGAAAATCTCATATATAATTTGTGAAAACTATCAAAAATTTTCTCAACTCTTATACAATTTTATCAAACTAACAAATCATAATTTATAAAGAAAGTATTCAAAAAGAATTTTATTTTATAAGTCACATTACCGACAATACTTACTTACGAGTGGCTACTTTATTCTTTGACAACTGGATACTTGTTTATTTTAAGCATACAATCAGAAAGGTCAATAATGAAATTCAAAGTTTTCATAATTAATTTTTTTAGCTAGAAACAAAAAGAGAAGAAAAAAATCTTAAAAAATATCCAAGATCAGCAATCA
>NW_026034697.1:0-341 GCF_019186545.1 Solanum stenotomum
ACTGAACCCTTTGTCAAGCTATTGTTTCCTTGAAATTATGAAGTGAGACATCAGTTTCTCCACAATATCATTTTTTCTGGTTCTATGATGAATTTTACGGCCAGAACAAATCTGTGATCAATCATACTACTTTTTACCTATTACTTTCCGTAGTGGAGCATTCAACTCCCACGTATACTTTTACCTCCATAACTTGTGCAAAAAGCATGGGGGAAGTATAATTGATCCAGTAGATGTTGAATTTAATTCTGTATAGTATTAAATAGACATGCAGGGACAGGTGGAACATTTTTCTGTTATATCTGGTAATCCGTTCAATATTCAAGTTGGATTCTAAACTT
>NW_026034698.1:0-814 GCF_019186545.1 Solanum stenotomum
ATATATTCAATTAATATTGATGTCTAACAATGTGGAACTTTTTCAAGCAAAACTTTTGAAAAAAAGAAAAGCCAAATCAATTTTAATAATTTAGCAAATAAATATCTTAACACTAGGTTCCTATTAATGATAATTCATGTCATAATTCGTTAAGTGTTGTCTCAAAATATTGTGAATTCGGCCGCCCTTTTTCTCTTTTTAATTCACACTTTTCCTGTTTGTATTTTATTAGAATTAATATTATTATTCTTTAAGTTAAATTTGGACTTTTTTTTTTTTTGGTCTTTTTATTAATTTTATCCATGTGTTACACATTTACACCCATTTCCCCCCAAGTAAATATGACTATTATGGTTCTCAATTCTCATCTCTATAGTAGTGGATCATATCCAACAATTCTCAATCTTAGACGTTACGATATTCGTTATGTCTAGTGTTGGCAAAATGAACTCATATTTTGGTAACCCACTCATATTTAATGGGTTGGGTAAGTGACTTTTTACATGGGTAAAATGTGGATTGGTACCCATATTCAACCCATAAAAATATGGGTAAAATATGAATTAGCCAAATGAGTTAAGCTTCAAACTTTTATTCACTCAAAATTCATGATATTACCAAATATATTGTAACTTCTCTTCCTTTTTATGTTCTTCTATAAAACTAATTGTTTTTCTCTATAATTAAAAATGTGAAGTCTTTG
This sequence comes from Solanum stenotomum, assembly GCF_019186545.1. NCBI lineage: Eukaryota > Viridiplantae > Streptophyta > Magnoliopsida > Solanales > Solanaceae > Solanum > Solanum stenotomum. The sequence goes on from NW_026034698.1 coordinate 704, forward strand.
GCCCTCCAAATATATCTATTTTAAATGTACATTTCTTTTGTTAATTATACTTATATTTTTTTTATTTGTTTAATTTTATATTCGATAATAAATAATAGTGTAAAATAAGCA
>NW_026034699.1:0-71209 GCF_019186545.1 Solanum stenotomum
CTCTAGGGCTCGTTTGACCTTGAAAATGGGCCATTTTGGCCGTGAGGGCCGACTGGCTCCATAGATAAGGTCTTAACGGACGTCCAGGATTAATTTTGGCAAAAATGAGGTCGAAATTCTAGATCACCAAAAAATCCGTGGACAATAGCACACGAAAATCGGTAAAAATTAGGGGTTTACCTGCTCTAGGGTTGGTTTGACCTTGAAAATGGGCCATTTTGGCCGTGAGGGGCAACTGGTTCCATAGATAAGGTCTCAACGGACGTCCAAGTATAATTTTGGCAAAAATGTAATCGGAATTTCGGTTCACCGAAAAATTTGTGTACTATAGCACACAAAAATCAGAAAAATGGGGAGTTTACTTGCTCTAGGGCTCATTTGACCATGAAGATGGGCCACTTTAGACGTGAGGGCAAACTTGCCCCATAATTAAGGTCTTAACGGACGTCCATGTATAATTTTAGTAAAAATGACGTCAGAATTCCGGATCACCAAAAATCCTTGAACTATAGCACACGAAAATCGGTAAAATGGGGGGTTTATTTGCTCTAGGGCTCGTTTGACCTTTAAAACAGGCCATTTTGGCCGTGATGGCCAACAGGCTCCATAGATAAGGTCTTAACGGACGTCTAAGTATAATTTTGGTAATAATGAGGTCGGAATTTCAGATCACCAAAAAATCACTGGACTTTAGCACATAAAAATCAATAAAATGGGGGGTTTACCTACTTTACGGCTTGTTTGACCTTGAAAATGGGCCATTTTGGCCGTGAGGGCCAACTGGCTCCATAGATAAGGTCTTAACGAAAGTCCATGTATAATTTTGGCAAATATGAGGTCAGAATTCTGGATCACCAAAAAATCCGTGGACTATAGCATACGAAAATCGGTAAAATGGGAGGTTTACCTGCTCTAGGGTTGGTTTGACCTTGAAAATGGGCCATTTTCGCCGTGAGGGCCAACTGGCTCAATAGATAAGGTCTTAACGGACGTCCAGGTATAATTTTGGCAAAGATAAGGTCCGAATTCCGGATCACCAAAAAATCTGTAGACTATAGCACACAAAAATCTGTAAATTGGTGGGTTTACTTGCTCTAGGGCTAATTTGACCTTGAAAATGATCCGTTTTGGACGTGAAGGCAAACTGGCCCCAAAGACAAGGTCTTAACGGTCGTCCAAGTATAATTTTGGCAAAAATGACGTCAGAATTCTGGATCACCAAAAATCCTTCAACTATAGCACACGAAAATCGGTAAAATAGAGGATTTACATGTTGTATGGCTCGTTTGACATTGATAATGGGCCATTTTTGTCGTGAGGGCCAACTGGCTCCATAGATAAGGTCTTAACGGACATCCAAGTATAATTTTGGTAATAATGAGGTCGGAATTCAGGATCACCAAAAAATTTGTGGACTATAGCACACAAAAATTAGAAAAATGGGGGGTATACCTACTCTAGGGCTCGTTTGACCTTGAAAATGGGCCATTTTGGCCTTGAGGGCCAACTGGCTCAATAGATATGGTCTTAACGGATGTCCAGGTATAATTTTGGTAAAAAATGAGGTCGGAATTCTAGATCACCAAAAAATTCATGGACTATAGNATTTTGGTAATAATGAGGTCGAAATTTCAGATCACCAAAAAATTCGTGGACTATTGCATACAAAAATCAGTAAAATGGGGGCTTTACCTACTCTAGGGCTAGTTTGACCTTGAAAATGGACCATTTTGGCCGTGAGGGTCAACTGTCTCCATAAATCAGGTCTTAACGGATGTCCAGGTATTATTTTGGCAAAACTAAGATCGGAATTCTGGATCACCAAAAAATCTGTGGACTATAGCACACAAAAATCGGTAAAATGGGGGGTTTACTTGCTCTAGGGCTCATTTGACCTTTAAAATGGGCCGTTTCGGACGTGAGGGCAAACCGGCCGCATAGATAAGGTCTTAACTGACGTCTAGGTATAATTTTGGCAAAAATGACGTCGGAATTCCGGATCACCAAAAAATCCTTGAACAATAGCACACGAAAATCGGTAAAATACGGGGTTTACTTGTTGTAGGGTTCGTTTGACCTTGGAAATGAGCCATTTTGGCCGTGAGGGCCAACTGGCTCCATAGATAAGGTCTTAACGGTTGTCCAGGTATAATTTTTGCAAAAATGAGGTCGGAATTCTAGATCATCTAAAAATTCGTGCACTATAGCACAAGAAAATTGGTGAAATAGGGTGTTTACCTACTCTAGGGCTCGTTTGACCTTGAAAATGGGCCATTTTGGCTGTGAGGGCCAACTGGCTCCATAGATAAGGTCTTAACGGATATGCAGGTACAATATTGGTAATAATGTGGTCTGAATTCTGGATCACCACAAAATATGTGGTCTATAGCACAGAAAAATCAGTAAAATAGGAGGTTTACCTACTCTAGGGCTTGTTTGAACTTGAATATGGGCAATTTTGGCAGTGAGGGCCAACTGGCTTAATAGATAATGTCTTAACGGACGTCCAGGTTTAAATTTGGCAAAAATGAGGTCGAAATTCTGGATCACCATAAAATCTGTGGACTATAGCACACGAAAATTGGTAAAATAGGGGGTTTACCTGCTCTAGGGCTCGTTTGACCTTGAAAATGGGCCATTTTTACCGTGAGGGCCAACTAGCTCCATAGATAAGGTCTTAACGGACGTCAAGGTATAATTTTGGCAAAAATGAGGTCGGAATTCTAAATCACCAAAAAATCTGTGGACTATAGCACACAAAAATCGGTAGAATGGTGGGCAAACCTGCTCTAGGGCTCATTTGACCTTGAAAATGGGACATTTTTGCGGTGAGGGCCAACTGGCTCCTTAGATAAGGTCTTAACGGACGTCCAGGTATAATTTTGGTAATAATGAGGTCGAAATTTCTTATCACCATAAAATCCGTGGACTATAGCACACAAAAATCAGTAAAATGGGTGGGGGGTATACCTACTCTAGGGCTCGTTTAACCTTGAAAATGGGCCATTTTGGCCATGAGGGCCTACTGGCTCCATAGATAAGGTCTTTACGGACATCCAAGTATAATTTTGGCAAAAATGAGGTCGTAATTTGGGATTACCTAAAAATCGGTGGACTATAGCACACAAAAATCAATAAAATGGGGGGCTAACCTGCTCTAGGGCTCATTTGACCTTTAAAATGGGATATTTTGACCGTGAGGGCCAACTCTCTCCATAAATAAGGTCTTAACGGACGTCCAGGTACAATTTTGGTAATAATGAGGTCGAAATTTCAGATATCCAAAAAATTTGTGGACTATAGCATACAAAAATCAGTAAAATGGGGGGTTTAACTACTCTAGGGCTAGTTTGACCTTGAAAATAGACCATTTTGGCCGTGAGGGTCAACTGTTTCCCTAAATAAGGTCTTAACGGACGTCCTGGTATAATTTTGGCAAAACTGAGATCGGAATTCTGGATCACAAAAAAATCTGTGGACTATAGCACACAAAAATCGGTAAAATGGGGGGTTTACTTGCTCTAGGGCTCTTTTGACCTTGAAAATGGGCCATTTTGGCCGTGAGGGCGAACTAGCTCCATAGATAAGGTCTTAAAGGACATCCAGGTATAATTTTGGCAAAAATGAGGTCGGAATTCTAGATCACCAAAAAATTTGTGGACTATAGCACACAAAAATTGGTAAAATGAGGGGTTTACTTGCTCTAGGGCTCTTTTGACCTTGAAAATGGGCTATTTTGGCCGTGAGGGCGAAATAGCTCCATAGATAAGGTCTTAAAGGACATCCAGGTATAATTTTGGCAAAAATGAGGTCGAAATTCTGGATCACCAAAAAATTTGTGGACCATATCACACGAAAATTGGTAAAATAGGGGGTTTACCTCCTCTAGGGCTCGTTTGACCTTGAAAATAGGCCATTTTGGCCGTTAGGGCCACTTGGCGCCATAGATAATGTCTTAACAGACGTCTAGTTATAATTTTGGTGATAATGAGGTCGGAATTTCAGATCACCAAAAAATCAGTGGACTATAGCACACAAAAATAAGTAAAATGGGGGATTTACCTACTCTAGGGATCGTTTAACCTTGAAAATGGGCCATTTTGGCCGTGAGGGCCAACTTGCTCCACAGGTACGGCTTAACAGACGTCAAGGTATAATTTTGGCAAAAATGAGGTCGAAATTTTGGAACACCAAAAAATCTGTGGACTATAGGACACAAAAATCGGTAAAATGGGGGGTTTACCTGCTCTAGGGCTCATTTGACCTTGAAAATGGGCCGTTTTGGACGTTAGGGAAAACTGGCCCCATAAATAAGGTCTTAACGGATATCCATGTATAATTTTAGCAAAAAATGACATAGAAATTTTGGATCACCAAAAATCCTTGAACTATAGCATACAAAAATCGGTAAAATGGGGGGTTTACTTGCTCTAGGGCTCGTTTGACCTTGAAAACGGGCCATTTTGGCCGTGAGGGCGAACAGGCTCCATAGATAAGGTCTTAACGGACGTCCAGGTATAATTTTGGGAATAATGAGGTCGGAATTTCAGATCACCAAAAAATCAGTGGACTATAGCACACAAATATCAATAAAATGGGGGGTGTAACTACTCTAGGGCTCGTTTGACCATGAAAATGGGCCATTTTGGCTGTGAGGGCCAACTGGCTCCATAGACACGGTCTTAATGGATGTCCAGGTATAATTTTGGCAAAAATGAGGTCGAAATTTCAGATCACCAAAAAATCTGAGGAATATAGCACACAAAAATAGGTAAAATGAGGGGTTTACCTACTCTAGGGTTCGTTTGGCCTTGAAAATGGGGGATTTACCTGCTGAAGGGCTCATTTGACCTTGAAAATGGGACATTTTGGCCGTGAGGGCCAACTGGCTCCATAGATAAGGTCTTAACGGACGTCCAGGTATAATTTTGGCAAAAATGAGGTCGAAATTCTGGATCACCAAAAAATTCGTGGACCATAGCACACGAAAATTGGTAAAATAGGGGGTTTACCTCCTCTAGGGCTCGTTTGACCTTGAAAACGGGCCATTTTGGCCGTGAGGACGAACAGGCTCCATAGATAAGGTCTTAACGGACGTCCAGGTATAATTTTGGGAATAATGAGGTCGGAATTTCAGATCACCAAAAAATCAGTGGACTATAGCACACAAATATCAATAAAATGGGGGGTTTAACTACTCTAGGGCTCGTTTGACCATGAAAATGGGCCATTTTGGCTGTGAGGGCCAACTGGCTCCATAGACACGGTCTTAATGGATGTCCAGGTATAATTTTGGCAAAAATGAGGTCGAAATTTCAGATCACCAAAAAATCTGAGGAATATAGCACACAAAAATAGGTAAAATGAGGGGTTTACCTACTCTAGGGTTCGTTTGGCCTTGAAAATGGGGGATTTACCTGCTGAAGGGCTCATTTGACCTTGAAAATGGGATATTTTGGCCGTGAGGGCCAACTGGCTCCATAGATAAGGTCTTAACGGACGTCTAGGTATAAATTTGGCAAAAATGAGGTCGGAATTCTGGATCACCAAAAAATATGTGGACTATAGCTCACGAAAATCCATAAAATGGGGGGTTTACCCAATCTAGGGCTAGTTTGACCTTGAAAATGGGCCATTTTAGCCGTGAGGGCCAACTGGCTCCGTAGATAAGGTCTTAACGAACATCCAGGTATAATTTTGGCTAAAATGAGAATGGAATTTCGGTTCACCTAAAAATCTGTGGACTATAGCACACAAAAATCGGTAAAATAGGGGGTTTACTTGTTCTAGGGCTTATTTGACCATGAAAATGGGCCACTTTAGACATGAGGGTAAACTTACCCCATAGATAAGGTCTTAACGGATGTCAGGGTATAATTTTGGCAAAAATGACGTCGTAATTCCGGATCACCAAAAAATTGTAAAACATTAGCACAAGAAAATCAGTAAAATGGGGGGTTTACCTAATCTAGGGCTGATTTGACCTTGAGAATGGGCCATTTTGGACGTGAGGGCAAACTGGCCAAATAGATAGGGTCTTAACTGACGTCCAGGTATAATTTTGGCAAAAATGACGTCGGAATTCTGGATCATAAAAAAATCCTTGAACAATAGCACACGAAAATCGGTAAAATCGGGGGTTTACTTGCTGTAGGGCTCGTTTGACCTTGGAAATGGGTCATTTTGGCCGTGAGGGCCAACTGGCTCCAAAGATAAGGTCTTATAGGATGTCCAGGTATAAATTTTGCAAAACTGAGGTCGGAATTCTAGATCATAAAAAAATTCGTGGACTATAGCACAAGAAAATTGGTAAAATGGGATGTTTACCTACTCTAGGGCTCGTTCGACCTTGAAAATGGGCCAATTTGGCTGTGAGGGCCAACTAGTTCCATAGATAAGGTCTTAACAGAAGTCCAGGTACTATATTGGTAATAATGAGGTTGGAATTCCGGATCACCAAAAAATATGTGGACTATAGCACACAAAAATGAGCAAAATAGGAGGTTTACCTTCTTTAGGGCTCGTTTGACCTTGAAAATGCGCAATTTTGGGCGTAAGGGCTAACTGGCTCCATAGATAAGGTCTTAACGGACGTCCATGTATGATTTTGGAAAATATGAGGTCGGAATTCTGGATCACCAAAAAATTTGTAGACTATATAACACGAAAATCACTCAAATGGGGGGCTAACCTGCTCTAGGGCTCATTTGACCTTGAAAATGGGACATTTTGACCGTGAGGGCCAACTGGCTCCATAGATAAGGTCTTAACGAATGTGCAGGTATAATTTTAGCCAAAATGAGGTCGAAATTCTAGATCACCAAAAAATCTGTGAACTATAGCATACAAAAATCGGTAAAATAGGGGCTAACCTGCTCTAGGGCTTATTTGACCTTGAAAATGGGACATTTTGGCCGTGAGGGCCAACTAGCTACATAGATAAGGTCTTAACGAACGTCCAAGTAAAATTTTGGCAAAAATGAGGTCGTAATTTCGGATCACCAAAAAATTTGTGGACTATAGCACACAAAAATCGGTAAAATAGGGGGTTTACCTGCTCTAGTGCTCATTTGACCTTGAAAATGGGCCGTTTTGGACGTTAGGGCAAACTGGCCCCATAGATAAGGTCTTAACGGACGTGGCAAAAATTACATCGGAATTCTGGATCACCAAAAATCCTTGAAATATAGCACACGAAAATTGGTAAAACGGGGGGTTTACCTACTCTAGGGCTCGTTTGACCTTGAAAATTGGCCATTTTAGCCGTGAGGACCAACTAGTTCCATAGATAAGGTCTTAACGGACGTCCAGGTATAATTTTGGGAATAATGAGGTCGGAGTTTCAGATCACCAAAAAATCTGTGGACTATCGCACACAAAAATCAGTAAAATGGGGGTTTACCTACTCTAGGGCTCGTTTGACCTTGAAAATGGTCCATTTTGGCTGTGAGGGCCAACTGGCTCCATAGATAAGGTCTAAACGGATGTCCATGTATAATTTTGGAAAAATTGAGATCGGAATTCTGGATCACCAAAAAATCTGTGGACTTATAGCACACGAAAATTGATAAAATGGGGGGTTTACCTGCTCTAGGGATGGTTTGACCTTGAAAATGGGCCATTTTCACCGTGAGGGACAACTGGCTCCATAGATAAGATCTTAAGGGATGTCCAGGTAAAATTTTGGTAATAATAAGGTCGAAATTTCAAATCACCAAAATATCCGTCGACTGTAGCACACAAAAATCATTAAAATGGGGGGTTTGCCTACTCTAGGGCTCGTTTGACCTTTAAAATGGGCAATTTTAGTCGTGAGGGCCAACTGGCTCCAAAGATAAGGTTTTAATTGACGTACAGTTATAATTTTGGCAAAAAAAAGATCGGAATTCCGGTTCACCAAAAAGTCTGTGGATTGTAGCTAACAAAAATACGTAAAATGGGGGGTTTAGTTGTTCTTGGGCTCATTTGACTATGAAAATGGGCCTCTTTAGACATGAGGGCTAACTGGCTCCATAGATAAGGTCTTAACGGACGTCCAGGTATAATTTTGGCAAAAATGAGGTCGCAATTTTGGATCACCAAAAAATTCGTGGACTATAGCACACGAAAATCGGTAAAATGGGGGGGTATACATACTCTAGGGCTCATTTGACCTTGAAAATGGGCCATTTTGGCCGTGAGGGCCAACTGGCTCCATAAATAAGGTCTTAATGGACGTCCAAGTATAATTTTGATAAAAATGATGCCGGAATTCCGGATCACCAAAAATCCTTGAACTATAGCACACGTAAATCGGTAAAATAGGGATTTACATGCTCTATGGCTCGTTTGACCTTGAAAATGGTCCATTTTCGCTGTGAGGGCTAATTTGCTCTATAGATAAAGTCATAACAGACGTCCAGGTATAATTTTGGCAAAAATGAGGTCGAAATTCTGGATCACCAAAAAATTCGTCGACTATGGCACACGAAAATTGGTAAAATGGGTTGTTTACCTACTCTAGGCCTCGTTTGACCTTGAAAATGGGCCATTTTGGCTATGAGGGCCAACTGACTCCATAGATAAGGTCTTAACAGACATCCAGGTACAATATTGGTAATAATGAGGTCGAAATTCTGGATCACCAAAAAATCTGTGGACTATAGCACACAAAAATCAATGAAATAGGAGGTTTACCTACTCTAGGGCTCGTATGACATTGAAAATGGACCATTTTGGCCGTGAGGGCCAACTGGCTATATAGATAAGGTCTTAACGGAAGTCTAGGTATCATTTTGGCAAATATGATGTCGGAATTTTGGATCACCAAAAAATTCGTGGACTATAGCACGCAAAAATCAGTAATATGAGGGGGTATACCTACTCTAGGGCTGGTTTGACCTTGAAAAAGGGCTATTTTGGCCGTGAGGGACAACTGTCTGCATAAATAAGGTCTTAACGAACGTCCAGGTATAATTTTGGTAATAATGAGGTCGAAATTTCAAATCACCAAAAAATCTGTGGACTATAGCACAAAAATATCAGTAAAATAGAGGGTTTACCTACTATAGGGCTCGTTTGACCTTGAAAATGGGCCATTTTGGCCGTGAGGGCCAACTGGCTCCATAGATAAGGTCTTAACGGACGTCTAGGTATAATTTTTACAAAAATGAGATCGGAATTCCGATTCACCAAAAAATCTATAGACTATAGCACTCAAAAATCGATAAAATGGGGGATTTACTTACTCTAGGGCTCATTTGACCTTTAAAATGGGCCGTTTTGGACGTGAGGGCAAATTGGACTAATAGAAAAAGGTCTTAATGGACGTCCCGGTATAATCTTGGCAAAAATGACGTCGAAATTCTGGATCACCAAAAATCCTTGAACTATAGCACACGAAAATCAGTAAAATAAGGGATTTACATGCTGTATGGCCTGTTTGACCTTGAAAATAATCCATTTTCGCCGTAAGGGCCAACTGGCTCTATAGATAAGGTCTTAACGGATGTCCAGGTATTATTTTTGCAAAAATGAGGTTGGAATTCTGGATCACCAAAAAATTTGTGGACTATAGCGCACGAAAATTGGTAAAATGGGGGGTTTACCTGTTCTAGGTCTCATTTGAACTTGAAAATGGGGCATTTTGGCCGTGAGGGCCAATTGGCGCCATAGATAAGGTCTTAACGGATGTCCAGATATAATTTTGGTAATAATGAGGTCGAAATTTCAGATCACCAAAAAATCAGTGGACTATAGCACACAAAAATCGGTAATATGGGGGGTTTACTTGCTCTAGGGCTCATTTGACCTTGAAAATGGGCCGTTTTGGATGTGAGGGCAAACTGGCCCCACAGATAAGGACTTAACGAACGTCCACGTATAATTTTGGCCAAAATAACGTCGGTATTCTGGATCAACAAAAATTCCTTGAACAATAGCACATGAAAATCGGTAAAATGAGGGGTTTACTTGCTGTAGGGCTTGTTTGACCTTGGAAATGGGCCATTTTGGTCGTGAGGGCGAACTGGCTCCATAGATAAGGTGTTAACGGACATCCAGGTATAATTTTGGCAAAAATGAGGACGAAATTCTGGATCACAAAAAGATTCGTGGACTATAGCCCAAGAAAATTCGTAAAAAGGGGTGTTTACCTACTCTAGGGCTCGTTTGAGCTTGAAAATGGGCCATTTTCCACGTGAGGGCCAACTGGCTCCATAGATGAGGTCTTAACGGACGTCCAAGTACAATTTTGGTAACAATGAGGTCGAAATTTCAGATCACCAAAAAATCTGTGGCCTATATAGCACACAAAAATCAGTAAAATAAGGGTTTACCTACTCTAGGGCTCGTTTGACCTTGAAATTGGGCAATTTTGGCCGTGAAGGCCAACTGGCTCCATAGATAAGGTCTTAACGAACGTTCAGATGTAATTTAGGCAAAAATGAGGTCGAAATGCTGGATCACCAAAAAATCAGTGGACTATAGCACAAGAAAATTGCCAAAATGGGGGGTTTACCTGCTCTAGGGCTCGTTTGACCTTGAAAATAGGTCATTTTGGCCATGAGGGCCAACTGGCTCCATAGATAAGGTCTTAACGGATGTCCAGATATAATTTTGGCAAAAATGTGGTTGGAATGTAGGATCACCAAAAAATCCGTGGACTATAGCGCACGAAAACCAGTAAAATGGGGGGTTTACGTACTCTAGGGCTCATTTGACCTTGAAAATGGGCCATTTTGGACGTGAGGGCAAACTGGCCCCATAGATAAGGTCTTAACGGACGTCCATGTATAATTTTGGCAAAAATGACGTCGGAATTTCGGATCACCAAAAATCCTTGAACTATAGCAAACGAAAATCGGTAAAATGGGAGGTTTACCTGCTCTAAGGCTAGTTTGACCTTGAAAATGTGCCATTTTGGCCGTCAGAGCCAATTGGCTCCACAGATAAGGTCTTAACGGATGTCTAGGTATAATTTTGCCAAAAATGACGTCGGAATTCCAGATCACCAAAAACCCTTGAACTATAGCACACGAAAATCGGTAAAATGGGGAGTTTTCCAGCTCTAGGGCTCGTTGGACCTTGAAAATTGGTCATTTTCCATGTGAAGGCCAACTGGTTCCATATATAAGGTCTTAACGGATGTCCAGGTATAATTTTGGTAATAATAAGGTCAGAATTCCGGATCACCAAAAAATTCGTAGACTATAGCACACAAACATCAGTAAAATGGGGGGTATACCTACTCTAGGGCTCGTTTGACCTTGAAAATGGGTCATTTTGGCCGTAAGGGTCAACTGGCTCCATAGATAAGGTTTTAACGGACGTCGAGATATAATTTTAGCAAAAATAAGGTCGGAATTCTGGATCACCAAAAAATCTGTGGACTATAGCACACGAAAATTGATAAAATGGAGGGGGGGGTTTACCTACTCTAGGGCTCATTTGACCTTGAAAATGGGCCGTTTTGGACATGAGGGCAAACTAGCCCAGATAAGGTCTTAACGGACGTCCATCTAAGATTTCGGCAAAAATGTCTTCGAAATTCTGGATCACCAAAAATCCTTGAACTATAGCACACGAAAATCGGTAAAATGGGGGGTTTACCTGCTCTAGGGTTCGTTTGACCTTGAAAATGGGCCATTTTGGCCGTTAGAGCCAAATGGCTCCATATATAAAGTCTTAACGGACGTCCAGGTATAATTTTGGCAAAAATGAGGTCGAAATTCTGGATCACCAAAAAATCTATGGACTATAGCACATAAAAATCAGTAAAATTGGGGGGTTAACCAACTCTATGGCTCCTTTGACCTTGAAAATGGGACATTTTGGCCGTGAACGCCAACTTTCTCCATAGATAAGGTCTTAACGGATGTCCATGTATAATTTTGGTAATAATGAGGTCGATATTTCAGATCACCAAAAAATCCGTGGATTATAGCACACAAAAATCAATAAAATGGGGGTTTTTCCTACTCTAGGGATCGTTTGACCTTGAAAATGGACCATTTTGGCCGTGAGGGCCAACTGGCTTCATAGATAAGGTCTTAAAGGACGTCTAGGTATAATTTTGGTAATAATGAGGTCGATATTTCAGATCACCAAAAAATCTGTGGACTATAGCACATAAAAATCAGTAAAATGTGGGGTTTACCTGCTCTAGGGCACGTTTGACCTTGGAAATGGGACATTTTGGCCGTGAGGGACAACTGGCTACATAGATAAGGTCTTAACGGACTTAGAGGTATAATTTTGGCAAAAATGAGATCGGAATGCTGGATCACCAAAAAATTCGTGGACTTTAGCACACGAAAATTGGTAAAATGGGGGGTTTACCTGTTCTAGGTCTCGTTTGACCATGAAAATAGGCCATTTTCCACGTAAGGGCCAACTGGCTCCATAGATAAGGTCTTAACGGATGTACAGGTATAATTTTTGTAATAATGAGTTCGATATTTCAGATCACCAAAAAATCCGTGGACTTTAGCACACAAAAATCAGTAAAATGGGGGGTTTACCTACTCTAGGGATCGGAATTCTAAATCAGCAAAAAATATGTGGATTATAACACACAAAAATCGGTAAAATAGGGGTTTACCTACTCTAGGAATCGTTTGACCTTGAAAATGGACCATTTTGGCCGTGAGGGCCAACTAGCTTCATAGATAAGGTCTTAATGGACGTCCAGGTATAATTTTGGTAATAATGAGGTCGATATTTTAGATCACCAAAAATTCCGTGGACTATAATAGGTAAAATGGGGGGTTTACTTGCTCAAAGGTTCATTTGACCTTTAAAATGGGCCGTTTTGGACGTGTGGGCAAATTGGACTCATACAAAAAGGTCTTAACGGACGTCCCGGTATAATTTTGGCAAAAACGACGTTGGAATTCCGGATCACCAAAAATTCTTGAACTATAGCACATGAAAATCAGTAAAATAGGGGATTTACATGCTGTATGGCTTGTTTGACCTTGAAAATAATCCATTTTCGCAGTAAGGGCCAACTTGCTCCATAGATAAGGTCTTAACGGACGTCCAGGTATTATTTTTGCAAAAATGAGGTCGGAATTCTGTATCACCAAAAAATTCGTGGACTATAGAACACGAAAATTGGTAAAATGGGGGGTTTACCTATTCTAGGTCTCGTTTGAGCTTGAAAAAGGGAAATTTTGGCCGTGAGGGCCAACTAGCGCCAAAGATACGGTCGTAACGAACGTCTAGGTATAATTTTGGTAATAATGAGGTCGGAATTTTAGATCACCAAAAAATCAGTGGACTGTAGCTTACAAAAATTAGTAAAATGGGGGTTTACCTACTCTAGCGCTCGTTTGACCTCGAAAATGGGCCATTTTGGCGGTGAGAGCCAACTGGCTCGATAGATAAGATTTTAACGGACATCCAGGTATAATTTTGGCAAAATTGAGATAGAAATTTTGGTTCACCAAAAAATCTGTGGACTATAGCACACAAAAATCAGAAAAATGGGGGTTTACTTGCTCTAGGGCTCATTTGATCATGAAATTTTGCCGCTTTAGACGTGAGGCAAAACTTGCCCCATAGATACGGTCTTAGCAGACGTCCAGGTATAATTTTGGCAAAAATGACGTCGAAATTCTGGATCACCAAAAATCATTGAACTATAGCACACGAAAATCGGTAAAATGGGGGGTTTACCTGCTCTACGGCTCGTTTGACCTTGAAAACAGGCCATTTTGGCCGTGAGGGCGAACTGGACCCATATATAAGGTCTTAACGGATGTCCAGGTATAATTTTGGGAATAATGAGGTCGGAATTTCAAATCACCAAAAAATCAGTGGACTTATAGCACACAAATATCAATAAAATGGGGGGTTTAACTACTCTAGGGCTCGTTTGACCATGAAAACGGGCTATTTTGCCTGTGAGGGCTAACAGAATCCTTAGATAATTTCTTAACAGACGTCCAGGTATAATTTTGGCAAAACTGAGGTCGAAATTCTGGATCAACAAAATCCATGGACTATAGGACACGAAAATCGATAAAATCATTGTACTATAGCACACGAAAATCGATAAAATTGGGGGTTTACCTGCTCTAGGGATCGTTTTACCTTGAAAATGGGCCATTTTGGCCGTGAGGGCCAACTGGCTCCATAGATAAGGTCTTAAAGGACGTCCAGTTATAATTTTGGCAGAAATGATATTGGAATTTTCCGGATCACCAAAAAATCTCTGGACTATAGCACACAAAAATCGGTAATAAGGGGGGTTTACTTGCTCTATGGCTCATTTGACCTTGAAAATGGACCGTTTTGGATGTGAGGGCAAACTAGCCCCATAGATAAGGTCTTAACGGACGTCCATGTATAATTTTGGCAGAAATGACATCGGAATTCTGGATCAACAAAAATTCCTTGAACAATTGCACACGATAATCGGTAAAATGAGGGGATTACTTGCTGTAGGGCTTGTTTGACCTTGGAAATGGGCCATTTTTGTCGTGAGGGCGAACTGGCTCCATAGATAAGGTCTTAACGGACGTCCAGGTATAATTTTGGCAAAAATGAGTTCGGAATTCTAGATCACAAAAAAATTTGTGGACTATAGCACAAGAAAATTTGTAAAATGGGGTGTTTACCTACGATAGGGCTCGTTTGACCTTGAAAAAGGGCCATTTTGGCCGTGATGGCCAACTGGCTCCATATATGAGGTCTTAATGGACGTCCAGGAATAATTTCTGTAATAATGAGGTCGAAATTTCAGATCACCAAAACATTTGTGGCCTAAACCACACAAAGATCAGTAAAATGTGGGTTTACCTACTCTAGGGATCGTTTGACCATGAAAATGGGCCATTTTGGTCATGAGGGCCAACTGGCTCCATAGATAAGGTCTTAACGGACATCCAGGTATAATTTTTGTAAAAATGAGGTCGGAATTATAGATTACAAAAAAATTTGTGCATTATAGCACAAGAAAATTGGTAAAATGGGGTGTTTACCTACTATAGGGCTCGTTTGACCTTGAAAATGGGCCATTTTAGCTATAGGGCCAACTGGCTCCGTAGATAAGGTTTTAACGGACGTCCAGGTACAATATTGGTAATAATGAGGTCGGAATTCCGGATCATCAAAAACTCTGTGGACTATAGAACACAAAAATCAATAAATTAGGAAGTTTACCTACTCTAGGGCTTGTTTGACCTTGAAAATAGGCCAATTTGGCCGTGAGGGCCAACTGGCTACATATATAAGGTCTTAACGGACATCCATGTACAATTTTGGCCAAAATGAGGCCGGAATTCTGCATCACCGAAAAGTTCGTGGACTATAGCACACGAAAATCGGTAAGATGGGGGGTTTACCTGCTCTAGGGCTCGTTTGACCTTGAAAATGGGCTATTTTACACGTGAGGGCCAACTGGCTCTATAGATAAGGTCTTAACGGACGTCCAAGTATAATTTTGGTAATAATGAGGTCGGAATTCCGGATAACCAAAAAATCCATGGACTATAGGACACAAAAATCAATAAATTGGGGGTATACCTACTCCAGGGCTCGTTTGACCTTGAAAATGGGGCATTTTGTCCGTGAGGGCCAACTGGCTCCATATATAAGGTCTAAACGGACGTCCAGATATAATTTTGGCATAAATGAGGTCGGAATTCTGGATCACCAAAAAATTCGGGGAATATAGCACACGAAAATTGTTAAAATGGGGGGTTTTCCTGTTCTAGGGCTCGTTCGACCTTGAACATGGGCCATTTTAGCCATGAGGACCAACTGGGTCTATAGATAAGGTCTTAACGGATGTCAAGAAATAATTTTGGCAAAAATGAGGTCGTAATTCTAGATCACCAAGAAATTTGTGGACTATAGCACACAAAAATCGATAAAATGGGGGGTTTACCTGCTCTAGGGCTCGTTTGACCTGGAAAATGGGCCATTTGGGCTGTGAGGGCCTACTGGCTCCACAGATAAGGTCTTAACGGACGTCCAAGTATAATTTTGGTAAAACTGAGGTCGAAATTCTGGATCACCAAAAAATATATGGACTATAGCACAAGAAAATCGGTAAAATTGGGGGTTTACCTACTCTAGGGCTCGTTTGACCTTAAAAAGGGCCATTTTGGCCGTGAGGGCCAACTGGCTCCATAGATATGGTCTTAACGAACGTTCAGATGTAATTTAGGCAAAAATGAGGTCGGAATGCTGGATCACCAAAAAATCAGTGGACTATAGCACAAGAAAATTGCCAAAATGGGGGGTTTACCTGCTCTAGGGCTCGTTTGACCTTGAAAATGGGCCATTTTGGCCGTGAGGGCCATCTAGCTCCATAGATAAGGTCTTAACGGACGTCTAGTTATAATTTTGGTAATAATGAGGACGAAATTTCAGATCACTAAAAAATCCGTGGACTATAGCACACAAAAATTAGTAAAATATGGGGTTTACCCACTCGAGGGCTTGTTTGACCCTGAAAATGCGCCATTTTGGCCGTGAGGGCCTACTTGCTCCATAGATAAGGTTTTAACGGACGTCCAGGTATAATTTTTGCAAAAATGAGATCGGAATTCCGGTTCACAAAAGAATCTGTGGACTATAGCACACAAAAATTGGTAAAATGGGGGGTTTAGTTGTTCTAAGGCTCATTTGACCATGAAAATGGGCCGCTTTAGATGTGAGGGCAAACTTGCTCCATAGATAAGGTCTTAACGGACGTCAAGGTATAATTTTTGCAAAAATGAGGTCGGAATTCTGGATCACCAAAAATCCTTGAACTATAGCACATGAAAATCGGTGAAATGGTGGATTTATCTGCTGTAGGGCTCGTTTGACCTTGAAAATGGGATATTTTGGCCGTGAGGGCCAACTGGCTTCATAGATAAGGTCTTAACAGATGTCCAAGTATAATTTTGGCAAAAATGAGGCCGGAATTCTGGATCATAAAAAAATGTGGACTATAGCACAGGAAAATCAGTAAAATGGGTGGTGTACCTGCTCTAGGACTTGTTTGACCTTGAAAATGGGCCATTTTGGCCGTGAGGGCTAATAGGCTCCTTAGATAATTTCCTAACAGACGTCTGGGTATAATTTTAGCAAAAATGAGGTCGGAATTCTGGATCACCAAAAAATCTGTGGACTATAGCACACAAAAATCGGTAAAATGGGGGCTAACCTTATCTAGGGCTCATTTGACCTTGAAAATGGGACATTTTTGCCATGAGGACCAACTGGCTCCATAGATAAGGTCTTAACGGATGTCCAAGTATAATTTTGGTAATAATGAGCTCGAAATTTCAAATCACAAAAAAATCTGTGGCCTATAGCACATAAAAATCAGTAAAATGGGGACCTGTTCTTAACGGACTTCCAAGTATAATCTTGGCAAAAATGAGATCGGAATGCTGGATTACCAAAGAGTTCTTGGACTTTAGCACACGAAAATCGGTAAAATGGGGGGTTCACCTGTTCTAGGTCTCCTTTGAGCTTGAAAATGGGGCATTTTGGCCGTGAGGGCCAACTGGCTACATAGATAAGGTCTTAACGGACGTCTAGGNACAAAATTCCGTGGACTATACCACACGAAAATTGGTAAAATTGAGAGTTTACCTGCTCTAGGGCTCGTTTGACCTTGAAGATGGGCCATTTTGGCCGTGAGGGCCATCTATCTCCATAGATAAGGTCTTAACGGATGTCTAGTTATAATTTTGGTAATAATGAGGTCGAAATTTCAGATCACCAAAAAATCCGTGGACTATGCACACAAAAATTAGTAAAATGGGGGGTTTACCCACTCGAGGGCTTGTTTGACCTTGAAAATGCACCATTTTGGCCGTGAGGGCCAACTTGCTCCATAGATAAGGTTTTAACGGACGTCCAGGTATAATTTTGGCAAAAATGAGATCGGAATTCCGGTTCACAAAAAAATCTGTGGACTATAGCACACAAAAATTGGTAAAATGGGGGGTTTAGTTGTTCTAAGGCTCATTTGACCATGAAAATGGACCGCTTTAGACGTGAGGGCAAACTTGCTCCATAGATAAGGTCTTAACGGACGTCAAGTTATAATTTTTACAAAAATGAGGTCGAAATTCTGGATCACCAAAAATCCTTGAACTATAGCACATGAAAATCGGTGAATGGGGGATTTATCTGCTGTAGGGCTCGTTTGACCTTGAAAATGGGACATTTTGGCCATGAGGGCCAACTGGCTTCATAGATAAGGTCTTAACGGATGTCCAAGTATAATTTTGGCAAAAATGAGGCCGAAATTCTGGATCATAAAAAAATCGTGGACTATAGCACACGAAAATCCGTAAAATGGGTGGTGTACCTGCTCTAGGACTTGTTTGATCTTGAAAATGGGCCATTTTGGCCGTGAGGGCTAACAGGCTCCTTAGATAATTTCCTAACAGACGTCTGGGTATAATTTTAGCAAAAATGAGGTCGGAATTCTGGATCACCAAAAAATCTGTGGACTATAGCACACAAAAATCGGTAAAATGGGAGCTAACCTTATCTAGGGCTCATTTGACCTTGAAAATGGGACATTTTTGCCATGAGGACCAACTGGCTCCATAGATAAGGTCTTAACGGATGTCCAAGTATAATTTTGGTAATAATGAGCTCGAAATTTCAAATCACAAAAAAATCTGTGGCCTATAGCACATAAAAATCAGTAAAATGGGGACCTGTTCTTAACGGACTTCCAGGTATAATCTTGGCAAAAATGAGATCGGAATGCTGGATTACCAAAAAGTTCTTGGACTTTAGCACACGAAAATCGGTAAAATGGGGGGTTCACCTGTTCTAGGTCTCCTTTGAGCTTGAAAATGGGGCATTTTGGCCGTGAGGGCCAACTGGCTACATAGATAAGGTCTTAACGGACGTCTAGGAAAAATTTTGTTAATAATGAGGTCGAAATTTCAGATCACCAAAAAATCAGTGGACTAGAGCACACAAAAATCAGTAAAATAGGGGTTTTCCTACTCTAGGAATCGTTTGACCTTGAAAATGGGCCATTTTGGCCGTGAGGGCCAACTGGCTCCATAGACAGGGTCTTAAAGGACGTCCAGGTATAATTTTGGCAAAAATGAGATTGGAATTTTTCGGATCACTAAAAAATCTGTGGACTATAGCACACAAAAATCTGTAATATGGGGGGTTTACTTGCTCTAGGTCTCATTTGACCTTGAAAATGGGCCGTTCTGGACGTGAACGCAACCTGGACCCATAGATAAGGTCTTAACGGACGTCAATGTATAATTTTGGCAAAAATGACGTCGGAATTCCCGATCAGCAAAAATTCCTTGAACAATAGCGCACGAAAATTGGAAAAATAGGGGGTTTACTTGCTGTAGGGATCGTTTGACTTTGGAAATGGGCCATTTTGGGCGTGAGGGCGAACTGGCTCCATAGATAAGGTCTTAACGGACGTCCAGGAATAATTTGGACAAAAATGAGGTCGAAATTCTAGATCACAAAAAAATTCGTGGACTATGGCACAAGAAAATTCGTAAAATGGGGTGTTTACCTACTCTAGGGCTCGTTTGACCTTGAAAATGGGCCATTTTCGCCGTGAGGGTCAACTAGCCACATAGATAAGGTCTTAACGGACGTCCAGATATAATTTTAACAAAAATGAGGTTGGAATTCTGGATCACCAAAAAATCTGTGGACTATAGCAGACGAAAATCGGTAAAATGGGGGGTTTACCTGCTCTAGGGATCGTTCGACCTTGAAAATTGGTTATTTTTCATGTGAGGGCCAGCAGGCTCCATAGATAAGGTCTTAACAGACATCCAGGTATAATTTTCGCAAAAATGAGATCGGAATTTGGGTTCACCAAAAAATCTGTGGACTATAGCACACAAAAATCGGTAAAATAGGGGGTTTACTTGTTCTAGGGCTCATTTTACCATGAAAATGGGCCGCTTTAGACATGAGGGCAAACTTGCTCCATAGATAAGGTCTTAACGGACGTCCAGGTATAATTTTTGCAAAAATGAGGTCGGAATTCTGGATCACCAAAAAATTCGTGGACTATAGCACACGAAAATTGGTAAAATGGGGGGTTTACCTGCTCTAGGGCTCGTTTACCTTGAAAATGGGCCATTTTCCACGTGAGGGCCAATAGGCTCCATAGATAAGGTCTTAACGGACGTCCAGGTATAATTTTGGTAATAATGAGGTCGGAATTTCAGATCACCAAAAAATCCTTGGACTATTATAGCACACAAAAATTTGTAAAATGGGGGGTTTACCTACTCTAGCGCTCGTTTGACCTTGAAAATGGGTCATTTTGGCTGTGAGGGCCAACTGGCTCCATAGATAATGTCTTAAGGGACATCCAGGTATAATTTTGGCAAAAATGAGGTCGGAATTCTGGATCACCAAAAAAATCATAGTCTATAGCACACGAAAATTGGTAAAATGGGGGGTTTACCTGCTATAGGGTTTATTTGACCTTGAAAATGGACCGTTTTGGACGTGATGGCAAACGGGCCCCATAGATAAGGTCTTAACGGACATCCATGTATAATTTTGGCAAAAATAATGTCGAAATTCCGGATCACCAAAAATCGTTGAACTATAACTCACGAAATTCGGTAAAATGTGGTGTTTACCTGCTCTAGGGCTCGTTTGACCTTGAAAATTGGTCATTTTCCACGTGAGGACCAACTACTTCCATAGGTAAGGTTTTAACGGACGTCCAGGTATAATTTTGGTAATAATGAGGTCGGAATTCTGGATCACCAAAAAATCCGTGGACTATAGCTCACAAAAATCAGTAAAATGAGGGGTATACCTACTCTAGGGCTCGTTTGACCTTGAAAATGGACAATTTTGGCCGTGAGGGCCAACTGGCTCCATAGATAAGGTCTTAACGGATGTTCAGATTTAATTTTGGAAAAAATAAGGTCGGAATTCTGGATCACCAAAAATCAGTAAAATTGTGGTTTACCAGCTATAGGGCTCGTTTGACCTTGAAAATGTGTCATTTTGGCCGTGAGGGCCGACTAGCTCCATAGATAAGGTCTTAACGGACGTCCAAGAATAATTTTGGCAAAAATGAGGTCGAAAGTCTAGATCACCAAAAAATCCGTGGACAATAGCACACGAAAATCGGTAAAAATTGGGGGTTTACCTGCTCTAGGGTTGGTTTGACCTTGAAAATGGGCCATTTTGGCCGTGAGGGCCAACTGGTTCCATAGATAAGGTCTCAACGGACGTCCAAGTATAATTTTGGCAAAAATGTAATCGGAATTCCGGTTCACCGAAAAATCTGTGGACTATAGCACACAAAAATCGGTAGAATGGTGGGCAAACCTGCTCTAGGGCTCATTTGACCTTGAAAATGGGACATTTTTGCGGTGAGGGCCAACTGGCTCCTTAGATAAGGTCTTAACGGACGTCCAGGTATAATTTTGGTAATAATGAGGTCGAAATTTCTTATCACCATAAAATCCGTGGACTATAGCACACAAAAATCAGTAAAATGGGTGGGGGGTATACCTACTCTAGGGCTCGTTTAACCTTGAAAATGGGCCATTTTGGCCATGAGGGCCTACTGGCTCCATAGATAAGGTCTTTACGGACATCCAAGTATAATTTTGGCAAAAATGAGGTCGTAATTTGGGATTACCTAAAAATCGGTGGACTATAGCACACAAAAATCAATAAAATGGGGGGCTAACCTGCTCTAGGGCTCATTTGACCTTTAAAATGGGATATTTTGACCGTGAGGGCCAACTCTCTCCATAAATAAGGTCTTAACGGACGTCCAGGTACAATTTTGGTAATAATGAGGTCGAAATTTCAGATATCCAAAAAATTTGTGGACTATAGCATACAAAAATCAGTAAAATGGGGGGTTTAACTACTCTAGGGCTAGTTTGACCTTGAAAATAGACCATTTTGGCCGTGAGGGTCAACTGTTTCCCTAAATAAGGTCTTAACGGACGTCCTGGTATAATTTTGGCAAAACTGAGATCGGAATTCTGGATCACCAAAAAATCTGTGGACTATAGCACACAAAAATCGGTAAAATGGGGGGTTTACTTGCTCTAGGGCTCTTTTGACCTTGAAAATGGGCCATTTTGGCCGTGAGGGCGAACTAGCTCCATAGATAAGGTCTTAAAGGACATCCAGGTATAATTTTGGCAAAAATGAGGTCGGATTCTAGATCACCAAAAAATTTGTGGACTATAGCACACAAAAATTGGTAAAATGAGGGGTTTACTTGCTCTAGGGCTCTTTTGACCTTGAAAATGGGCTATTTTGGCCGTCAGGGTGAAATAGCTCCATAGATATGGTCTTAAAGGACATCCAGGTATAATTTTGGCAAAAATGAGGTCGGAATTCTAGATCACCAAAAAATCTGTGGACTATAGCACACTAAATTCGGTAAAATGGGGGGCAAACCTGTTCTAGTGCTCATTTGACCATGAAAATGGGCGGCTTTAGACGTGAGGGAGAACTTGCCCCATAGATAATGTCTTAACTGACGTCCAGGTATGATTTTGGCAAAAATGACGTGGGAATTCCGGATCACCAAAAAATCCTTGAACAATAGTATACGAAAATCGGTAAATTGGGGGGTTTACTTGCTGTAGGGCTCGTTTGACCTTGGAAATGGACCATTTTGGCCGTGAGGGCCAATTGGCTCCATGGATAATGTCTTAACGAACGTCCAGGTATAATTTTGGCAAAAATGAGGTCGGAATTCTAGATCATCAAAAAATTTGTGGACTATAGCATAAGAAAATTGGTAAAATGGGGTGTTTACCTACTCTAGGGTTTGTTTGACCTTAAAAATGGGTCATTTTGGCTGTAAGGTCCAACTTGATCCATAGATAAGGTGTTAACGGACGTCCATGTATAATTTTGTCAAAAATGAGATCGGAAATCCGGATCACCAAAAAATCCATGGGCTATAGCACAAAAAAATCAGTAAAATGAGGGGTTTACCTGCTCTAGGGCTTATTTGACCTTGAAAATAGGCCGTTTTGGACGTGATGGAAAATTGCCCCATAGATAAGGTCTTAACGGACGTCCACGTATAATTTTGGCAAAAATGACGTCGGAATTCCGAATCTCCAAAAATCCTTGAACTATAGCACACCAAAAATTGGTAAAATGGCGGGTTTACTTGCTTTAGGGCTCGTTTGACCTTGAAAATGGACCATTTTGGCTGTGAGGGCTAACTGGCTCCATAGATAAGGTGTTGACGGACGTCCAGGTATAATTTTCGTAATAATGAGGTCGAAATTTCAGATCACCAAAAAATCCATGGTCTATAGCACACAAAAATCAGTAAAATGGGGGGTTTACCTGCTCTAGGGCTCGTTTTACATTGAAAATGGGACATTTTGGGAGTGAGGGCCATCTGGCTACATAGATAAGGTCTTAACCGACGTTCAGGTATAATTTTGGCAAAAATGATATCGAAATTCTGGATCACCAAAAAATTCCTAGACTATAGCATACAAAAATTTGTAAAATAGCGGGTTTACCTGCTCTAGGGCTTGTTTGACCTTGAAAATGGGCCATTTTCCATGTGAGGGCCAACTGGCTCCATAGATAAGGTTAAGCTTAGCAGACGTCGAGGTATAATTTTGGTAATAATAAGGTCGGAATTCCGGATAACCAAAAAATTCATGGATTATAGCACACCAAAATCGGTAAAATGGGGGGTTTACCTACTCTATGACTCGTTTGACCTTGAAATTGGGCCATTTTGGCCGTGAGGGCCAACTGGCTCCATAGATAAGGTCTTAACGGACGTCCAGGTATAATTTTGGTAATAATGAGGTCGGAATTCTGGATCACCAAAAAATCTATGGACTATAGCACACAAATATTAGTAAAATGGGGGTATACCTATGCTAGGGCTCGTTCGACCTATAAAATGGGCTATTTTGGCCGTGAGGGCCAACTGGCTCCATAGGTAAGGACTTAACGGACGTCCAAGTATAATTTTGGCAAAAATGAGGTCGAAATTATGGATCACCAAAAAATCTGTAGACTATAGCACATGAAAATTCGTAAAATGAGGGGTTTACCTGCTCTAGGGCTCGTTTGACCCTGAAAATGGGCCATTTGCCACGTGAAGGCCAACTGGCTCCATAGATAAGGTCTTAACGGATGTCCAGGTTTAATTTTGGTAATAATGAGGTCGGAATTCCGGATCACCAAAAAATCTGTGGACTATAGCACACAAATATCAATAAAATTGGGGTATACCTATTCTAGGGCTCATTTGACCTTGAAAATGGGCCATTTTGGCCGTAAGGGCCAACTGGATCCATAGATAAGGTCTTAACGGATGTCCAAGTATAATTTTGGCAGAAATGAGGTCGAAATTCTGGATCACCAAAAAATCTGTGGACTATAGCACACGAAAATTGGTAAAATGGGGGGTTTACCTGCTCTAGGGCTCGTTTGACCTTGAAAATGGGTCATTTTCATGTGAGGGCCAACTGGATCCATGGATAAGGTCTTAACAGACGTCCAGGTATAATTTTGGAAATAATGAGGTCATAATTTCGGATGACCAAAAAATTCATGGACTATAGCACACAAATATCAATAAAATAGGGGGTATACCTACTCTTTGGCTCGTTTGAACTTGAAAATGGGCCATTTTGGACGTGAGGGCCAACTGGCTCCATAAATAAGGTCTTAACAGACGTCCAGGTATAATTTTGGCAAAAATGAGGTCGAAATTCGGGATCACCAAAAAATTTGTGGATTATAGCACATGAAAATCGGTAAAATGAGGGGTTTACCTGCTCTAAGGCTCGTTTGACCTTGAAAATGGACCATTTTGGCCGTGAGGACCAACTATCCCCATAAATAAGGTCTTAACGGATGTCCAAGTATAATTTTGGTAGTAATGAGGTCAAAATTTCAGATCACCAAAAAATCCGTAGACTATAGCACATAAAAATCAGTTAAATAGGGGTTTACCTACTCTAGGGCAAGTTTGACCTTGAAAATGGGCCATTTTGGCTGTGAGGGCCAACTGGCTCCATAGATAAGGTCTTAACGGATGTCGAGGTATAATTTTGGTAATAATGAGGTCGAAATTTCAGATCACCAAAAAATCAGTGGACTATAGCACACAAAAATTAGTAAAATGGGGGGTTTACCTACTCTAGCGCTCGTTTAACCTTAAAAATGGGCCATTTTTCATGTGAGGGCCAGCAGGCTACATAGATAAGGTCTTAACGGACGTCCAGGTATAATTTTGGCAAAAATGAGATTGGAATTCTGGATCACCAAAAAATTCGTGGACTATATAGCACACCAAAATTGGTAAAATGGGGGGTTTACCTGCTTTAGGCTCGTTTGACCTTTAAAATGGGTCATTTTCCATGTGAGGGCCAACAGGCCCCATAGATAAGGTCTTAACGACGTCCAGGTATAATTTTTGTTATAATGAGGTCGGAATTGTGGATCACCAAAAAATCCGTGGACTATAGCACACAAATATCAGTAAAAAAGGGGTGTATACCTAGCTCATTTGACCTTGAAAATGGGCCATTTTGGCCATGACCGCCAACTGGCTCCATAGATAAGGACATAACATAAGCCCAGGTATAATTTTGGTAAAAATGAGGTCGAAATTTCAGATCACCAAAAAATCAGTGGACTATAGCACACAAAAATCAGTAAAATGGGGGGTTTAACTACTCAAGGGGCCGTTTGACCTTGAAAATGGGCCATTTTGGCTGTGACGGCCAACTGGCTCCATCGATAGGGTTTTCAAAGACGTCCAGGTATAATTTTGGCAAAAAGTAGGTCAGAATTCTGGATCACCAAAAAATCTGTGGACTATAGCACACAAAAATTGGTATAATGGGGGGTTTAATTGCTCTAGGGCTCATTTAACCTTGAAAAAGGGCTGTTTTGGACGTGACGGCAAATTGGCCTGTATATAAGGTCTCAACGGACGTCCAGGTATAATTTAGGCAAAAATGACGTCGGAATTCCGGATCACCAAAAATCCTTGAACTATAGCACACGAAAATTGGTAAAATAGGGGATTTACATGTTGTATGGCTCGTTTGACCTTGAAAATGGGCCATTTTCACCGTAAGGGCCAACTAGCTCCATATATAAGGTCTTAACGGATGTCTATGAATAATTTTGGTAATAATGAGGTCGAAATTTCAGATAACCAAAAAATCAGTCGACTATAGCACACAAAAATCAGTAAAATTGGGGATTTACCTACTCTAAGGCTCGTTTGACCTTGCAAATGGGTCATTTTGGCTGTGAGGGCCAACTGGCTCCATAGATAAGGTCTTAACGGACGTCCAGGTATAATTTTGGTAATAATGAGGTCAGAATTCTGGATCACCAAAAAATATGTGGACTATAGTTCACAAAAATCAGTAAAATAGTAGGTTTACCTACTCTAGAGCTCGTTTTACCTTGAAAATGGGCCATTTTGGCTGTGAAGGCCAACTGGCTCCATAGATAAGGTCTTAACGGACGTCTAGGTATATATTTGGTAATAAGGAGGTCGGAATTCCGGATCACCAAAAAATTTGTGGACTATAGCACACAAGAATAAGTAAAATGAGGGGTTTACCTACTCTAGGGTTCGTTTGACCTTGAAAAAATGGGCCATTTTGGCCGTTAGGGCCAACTGGCTCCATAGGTATGGTCTTAACGGACGTCCAGGTAAAATTTTGGCAAAAATGAGGTCGCAATTCTGGATCACTAAAAAATTCGTGGACTAGCAGACGAATATCGGTAAAATGGGGGGTTTATCTGCTCTAGGGCTCGTTTGACCTTGAAAATGGGACATTTTGGCCGTGAGGGCCAACTGGCTACATAGATAAGGTCTTAACGGACGTCTTGGCATAATTTTTGCAAAAATGAGGATGGAATTCTGGATCCCCGAAAAATTTATGGACTATAGCAAAAGAAAATCGGTAAAATGGGGGATTTACCTGCTCTAGGGCTCGTTTGACCTTCAAAATTGGCCATTTTGGCCGTGAGGGCCAACTGATTACATAGATAAGGTCTTAACGGACATCCATGTATAATTTTTGTAATAATGAGGTCGAAATTTCAAATCACCAAAAAATCCATGGAATATAGCACACAAAAATCAGTAAAATGGGGTTTACCTACTCTAGGGCTCGTTTGACCTCAAAAATTGGCCATTTTAGCCGTCAGAGCCAACTGGCTCCATAGATAAGATTTTAACAGACGTCCAGGTATAATTTTGGCAAAATTGAGATCGGACTTCCGGTTCACCAAAAAATTTATGGGGGGTTTACTTGCTCTAGGGCTCATTTGACCATGAAAATTGGCCGCTTTAGATGTGAGGCAAAAATTGCCCCATAGATACGGTCTTGACAGACGTCCAGGTATAATTTTGGCAAAAATGACGTCGAAATTCTGGATCACCAAAAATCATTGAACTATAGCACACGAAAATCGGTAAAATGGGGGGTTTACCTGCTCTAGGGCTCGTTTGACCTTGAAAACGGGCCATTTAGGCCGCGAGGGTGAACTGCCTCCATAGATAAGGTCTTAACGGACGTCCAGGTATAATTTTGGGAATAATGAGGTCGAAATATCAGATCACCAAAAAATCTATGCACTATCGCACACAAAAATCAGTAAAATGTGGGGTTTACCTACTCTAGGGCTCGTTTGACCTTGAAAATGGGACATTTTGTCCTTGAGGGCCAACTGGCTCCATAGATAAGGTCTTAACGAACGTCCAGGTATAATTTTGGCATAAATGACGTCGAAATTTCGGATCACCAAAAATCCTTGAACTATAGCACACGAAAATCGATAAAATGGGGGATTTACCTGCTGAAGACCTTGTTTGACCTTGAAAATGGGACATTTTGGCCTTGAGGGCCAACTGGCTTCATAGATAAGGTCTTAACAGACGTCCAGGTATAATTTTGGTAAAAATGAGGTCGAAATTCTGGATCACCAAAAAATTTGTGGACCATAGCACACGAAAATTGGTAAAATAGGGGGTTTACCTCCTCTAGGGCTCGTTTGACCTTGAAAATAGGCCATTTTGGCCGTTAGGGCCACTAGGCGCCATAGATAATGTCTTAACAAACGTCTAGTTATAATTTTGGTGATAATGAGGTCGGAATTTCAGATCACCAAAAAATCAGTGGACTATAGCACACAAAAATAAGTAAAATGGGGGATTTACCTACTCTAGGGATCGTTTAACCTTGAAAATGGGCCATTTTGGCCGTGAGGGCCAACTGGCTCCATAGGTACGGCTTAACAGACGTCAGGGCATAATTTTGGCAAAAATGAGGTCGAAATTTTGAAACACCAAAATTTGGCCGTGAGGGCGAACAGGCTCTATAGATAAGGTCTTAACGGACGTCCAGGTATAATTTTGGGAATAATGAGGTCGGAATTTCAGATCACCATAAAATCAGTGGACTATAGCACACAAATATCAATAAAATGGGGGGGTTTAACTACTCTAGGGTTCGTTTGACCATGAAAATGGGCCATTTTGGCTATGAGGGCCAACTGGCTCCATAGATACGGTCTTAATGGATGTCCAGGTATAATTTCGGCAAAAATGAGGTCGAAATTTCAGATCACCAAAAAATCTGTGGAATATAGCACACAAAAATAAGTAAAATGAGGGGTTAACCTGCTGTATGGCTCGTTTGACCTTGAAAATGGGCCATTTTGGCCATGAGGGCCAACTGGCTCCATAGATAATGTCTTAACGAACATCCAAGTACAATTTTGGCAAAAATGAGGTCGAAATTCTGGATCACTAAAAAATCTGTACACTATAGCACACAAAAATCGGTAAAATGGAAGGTTTACCTGCTCTAGGGTTGGTTTCACCTTGAAAATATGCCATTTTGGCGGTGAGGGCAAACTGGCTTGATAGATAAGGTCTTAACAGACGTCCAGGTTTAATTTTAGTAAAAATGAGGTCGAAATTTTAGATCACCAAAAAGTTCGTGGACTATGGCACACGAAAATTGGTAAAATGGGGGGTTTACCTTCTCTAGGGCTCGTTTGACCTTGAAAATGGGCCATTTTGGTAGTGAGGGCCAACTGGCTCCATAGATAAGGTCTTAATGGACGCCCAGGTATAATTTTGGTAAAAATGAGGTCGGAATTTCAGATTACCAAAAAATCCATGGACTATAGCACACAAAAATCAGAAAAATCGGGGGTTTAACTACTCTAGGGCTTGATTGACCTTGAAAATGGGCCATTTTGGCTATGAGGGCCAACCGGACGTCGAACTAAAATTTTGGCAAAAATGAGGTCGAAATTCTGGATCAACAAAAAATCTATGGACTATAGCTCACAAAAATCGTTAAAATGGGGGGTTTACCTGCTCTAGGGCTCATTTGACCATGAAAATGGGCCGTTTTGGACGTGAGGTGAAACTGGCTACGTAGATAAAGCCTTAACAGACGCCCAGGTATAATTTAGATAAAAATGAGGTCGGAATTTCAGATTACCAAAAAATCCGTGGACTATAGCATACAAAAATCAGAAAAATGGGGGGTTTAACTACTCTAGGGCTCGTTTGACCTTGAAAATGGGCCATTTTGGCCGTGAGGGCCAACTGTCTCCATAGATAAGGTCTTATCGGACGTCGAACTAAAATTTTGGCAAAAATGAGGTCGAAATTTCAGATCACCAAAAAATTTGTGAACTATAGCACACAAAAATCAGTAAAATTGGGGGTTTACCTACTCTAGGGCTAGTTTGACCTTGAATATGGGCCATTTTGGCCGTGAATGCCAACTGGTTCCATAGAAAAGGTCTTCATGGACGTCCATGTATAATTTTAGCAAAAATGAGGTCGAAATTCTGGATCACCAAAAATCCGTGGACTATAGCACACGAAAATCGGTAAAATCGAGGGTTTACCTGCTCTTGGGTTGGTTTAACCTTGAAAATTTGCCATTTTGGCCGTGAGGACCAACTGGCTCGATAGATAAGGTATTAACAAACGTCCAGGTATAATTTTAGCAATAATGAGGTCAGAATTCTGGATCACCAAAAAATCCGTGGACTATAGCACACGAAAATCGGTAAAATGGGGAGTTTACCTGCTGTGGGCTCGTTTGACTTTGAAAATGGGCCATTTTGTTCGTGAGGGCCAACTGGCTCCACAGATAAGGTCTTAACGGATGCCCAGGTATAATTTTGGTAAAAATGAGGTCGGAATTTCAGATTACCAAAAAATCTGTGGACCATAGCACACAAAAATCAGAAAAATTGGGGGGTTTAACTACTCTAGGGCTCGTTTGACCTTGAAAATGGGCCATTTTGGCTATGAGGGCCAACTCTCCATAGATAAGGTCTTATCGGACGTCGAACTAAAATTTTGGCAAAAATGAGGTCGGAATTCTGGATCAACAAAAAATCTATGGACTATAGCATACAAAAATCGTTAAAATGGGGGGTTTACCTGCTCTAGGGCTCATTTGACCATGAAAATGGGCCGTTTTGGACGTGAGGTGAAACTGGCTACATAGATAAGGCCTTAACGGATGTCCATGTATATTTTTGGCAAAAATTACTTTGTAATTCCGGATCACCAAAAATCCTTGAAATATAGCTCACGGAAATCGGTAAAATGGGGGGTTTACCTGCTCTAGGGCTCGTTTGACCTTGAAAATGGGTCATTTTGGTCGTGAGGACCAACTAGCTCCATAGATAAGGTCTTAACGGACGTCCAGGTATAATTTTAGTAATAATGAGGTCGGAATTTCAGATCAGCAAAAAATCCGTGGACTATAGCACACAAAAAATCAGTAATATGGGGGGTTTACCTACTCTAGGGCTCGTTTGACCTTAAAAATGGGCCATTTTGGCTGTGAAGGCCAACTGGCTCCATAGATAAGGTCTGAACGGACGTCCATGTATAATTTTTCCAAAAATGAGGTCGGAATTCTGGATCACCAAAAAATCTGTGGACTATAGTACACAAAAATCAGTAAAATAGGGGGCTAACCAGCTCTAGGGCTTATTTGACCTTGAAAATGGGACATTTTTGCCGTGAGGGCCAACTGGCTCCATAGATAAGGTCTGAACGTACGTCCACGTATAATTTTGGTAATAATTAGGTCGAAATTTCAGATCACCAAAAAATTCGAGGACTATAGCACACAAAAATCAGTAAAATTAGGGGTTTACCTGCTCTAGGGTTCGTTTGACCTTTAAAATGGGACATTTTGGCTATTAGGGCCAACTGGCTCCATAGATAAGGTCTTAACAAACGTCCAGGTATAGTTTTGGCAAAATTGTGGTCGGAGTTTTGAATCACCAAAAAATCTGTGGACTATAGCACACAATAATTGGTAAAATGGGGGGTTTACTTGCTCAATGGCTCATTTGACCTTGAAAATTGGCCATTTTGGACGTGATGGCAAACTGGCCCCATAGATAAGGTCTTAACGGTCGTCCAAGTATAATATTGGCAAAAAAGAGGTCGGAATTCGGGATCACCAAAAATTCGTGGACTATAGCACACGAAAATCAGTAAAAGTGGAGGGTTTACCTGCTCTAGGGCTCGTTTGACCTTAAAAATGGGCCATTTTGGCCGTGAGGGCCAACTGTCTCCATAGATAAGGTCTTAACGGACGTCTAGGTATAATTTTCGCAAAAATGAGGTCGAAATTCTGGATCAGCAAAAAATTCGTGGAATATAGCACACGAAAATCAGTAAAATAGGGGGTTTACCTGCTTTTGGGCTCGTTTGACCTTGAAAATGGGCCATTTTTGCCGTGAGGGCCAACTTGCTTCATAGATAAGGTTTTAACGGACGTCCAGGTATAATTTTGGTAATAATGAGGTCGGAATTCTGGATCACCAAAAAATCTGCGGACTGTAGCACACAAAAATCAATAAAATAGGAGGTTTACCTTCTCTAGGGCTCGTTTGACCTTGAAAATGGGCTTTTATGGCCGTGAGGTCCAACTGGCTCCATTGATAAGGTCTTAACGGATGTCCAGGTATAATTTTGGCAAAAATAAGGTCGAAATTCTGGATCAGCAAAAAATCTGTGGACTATAACACACAAAAATCGGTAAAATGGGGGGTTTACCCGCTCTAGGGCTCATTTTACCTTGAAAATGGGCCGTTTTGGATGTGAGGGCAAACTGGCCCCATAGATAAAGTCTTAAGGGACGTCCATGTATAATTTTGGCAAAAATGACATCGAAATTCAGGATCATCAAAAAATTTGTGGACTATAACACACAAAAATCGGTAAAATGGAGGGTTTACCCGCTCTAGGGCTCATTTGACCTTGAAAATGGGCCGTTTTGGATGTGAGGGCAAACTGGCACCATAGATAAAGTCTTAAGGGACGTCCATGTATAATTTTGGCAAAAATGGCATCGAAATTCTGGATCACCAAAAATCCTTAAACTATAGCATACGAAAATCGATGAAATAGGAGGTTTACCTACTCTAGGGCTCGTTTGACCTTGAAAATGGGCTATTTTGGCCGTGAGGGCCAACTGTCTCTATAGATAAGGTCTTAAAAGACGTCCAGGTATAATTTTGGCATAAATGAGGTCGGAATTCTGTATCACCAAAAAATCCGTGGACTATAGCACATGAAAATCGATAAAATAGAGGTTTACCTGCTCAAGGGCTCGTTTGACCTTGAAAATGGGCCATTTTGGCCGTGAGGGCCAACTGTCTCCATAGATAAGGTCTTAACGGAAGTCCAGGTATAATTTTGGTAATAATGAGGTCGAAATTTTAGATCACCAAAAAATTCGTGGACTATAGCACACAAATATCAATAAAATGGGGGGTATACCTACTCTAGGGCTAGTTTGACCTTGAAAATGGGCCATTTTGGCCGTGAAGGCCAACTGGCTCCATTGATAAGGCCTTAATGGACATCCAGGTATAATTTTGGCAAAAATGAGATCGAAATTCTGGTTCTCCAAAAAATATGTGGACTATAGCACACAAAAATTGGTAAAATGGGGGGTTTACCTGCTCAAGGGGTCATTTGACCATGAAAATGGGACGCTTTAGACGGGAGGGCAAACTTACCCCATAGATAAAGTCGTAACTGACGTCCAGGTATAATTTTTGCAAAAATGACGTAGGAATTACGGATCACCAAAAAATCCTTGAACAATAGCACACTAAAATCGGTAAAATAGGGGGTTTACTTGCTGTAGAGGTCGTTTGACCTTGAAAATGGGCCCTTTTGGCTGTGAGGCCCAACTGGATCCATAGATAAGGTCTGAACGGACATCCAGGCATAATTTTGGCAAAAATGAGGTCGGAATTATAGATCACCAAAAAATTCGTGGACTATAGCATAAGAAAATTGGTAAAATGCAGTGTTTACCTACTGTAGGGCTCGTTTGACCTTAAAAATGGGCCATTTTAGCTGTAAGGGCCAACTGGCTCCATAGATAAGGTCTTAACGGACGTCCATGTATAATTTTCGTAATAATGATGTCGGAATTCTGGATCACCAAAAAATCTGTGGACTATAGCACACAAAAATAAGTAAAATAGGAGGTTTACCTTATCTAGGGCTCATTTGACTTTGAAAATGGGCCATTTTGGCTTTGAGGGCCAACTAGCTCCATAGATAAGGTCTTACCGGACGTCCAGTTACAATATTGGTAATAATGAGGTCGGAATTTCGGATCACCAAAAAATCTGTAAAATAAGGGGTTTACCTACTCTAGGACTCGTTTGACCTTGAAAATGGGCCATTTTGGCCGTGAGGGCCAACTGGCTCCATAGATAAGGTCTTAACGGACGTCCAGGTATAATTTTGGCAAAAATGAGGTCGGAATTCTGGATCACCAAAAAATCTGTGGACTATAGCACACGAAAATTGGTAAAATGGAGGTTTACCTGCTCTAGGGGTCATTTGACCTTGAAAATGGGCCATTTCGGCCGTGAGGTACAACTGGCTCCATAGATAGGGTCTCAAGGGATGTCCAGGTATAATTTTGGCTAAAATAAGGTCGAAATTCTGGATCACCAAAAAATCGGTGGACCATAGCACACAAAAATTGGTAAAATTGGGGGTTTACTTGCTCTATAGCTCATTTGACCTTGAAAATGGGCCGTTTTGGATGTGAGGAGAAACTGGCCCCAAAGATAAGGTCTGAACGGAAGTCCATGTATAATTTTGAGTAAAATGACGTCGAAATTCTGGATCACCAAAAATCCTTGAACTATAGCAAACAAAAATTGGTAAAATATGAGGTTTACCTGCTCTAGGGCTTGTGTGACCTTGAAAATTGACCATTTTCGCCGTGAGGGCCAACTGTCTCCATAGATAAGGTCTTAACGGATATACAGGTATAATTTTGGCAAAAATAAGGTCGGAATTCCGGATCACCAAAAAATTTGTGGACTATAGCACACAAAAATCGGTAAAATAGGGGGCTAACCTGCTCTAGGGCTCATTTGACCTTGAAAATGGGACTTTTTGGCCGTGAGGGCCAACTGGCTCCATAGATAAGGTCTTAACGGACGTCCAGGTATAATTTTGGTAATAATGATGTAGAAATTTCAGTTCACCAAAAAATCTGTGGACTATAGCACATAAAAATCAGTAAAATTGTGGGTTTACCTGCTCTAGGGCTCGTTTGACCTTGAAAATGGGACATTTTGGTCGTGAGGGCCAACTGGCTTTATAAATAAGATCTTAATGGACGTCCAGGTATACTTTTGGCAAAAATAACGTCGGAATTCTGGATCACCAAAAAATTAGTGGACTATAGCACACAAAAATCGGTAAAATTGGGCGTTTACCTGCTCTAGGGCTCGTTTGACCGTGAAAATGGGCCATTTTGGCCGTGAGGGCCAACTTTCTCCATAAATATGGTCTTAAAGGACGTCCAGGTATAATTTTGGTAATAATGAGGTCGGAATTCCGGATCACCAAAAAATCCATGGACTATAGGACACAAAAATCAGTAAATTGGGGGTATACCTACTCCAGGGCTCGTTTGACCTTGAAAATGGGGCATTTTGTCCGTGAGGGCCAACTGGCCCCATAGATAAGGTCTTAACGTACATCCATGTATAATTTTGGGTAGAATGACGTCGAAATTTCGGATCACCAAAAATTCTTGAACTATAGCATACGAAATTTGGTAAAATAGGGGGGTATACCTACTCTACGGCTAGTTTGACCTTGAAAATGGGCCGTTTTGGCCATGAGGGCCAACTGGATCCATAGATAAGGTCCGAACGGACATCCATGTATAATTTTGGCAAAAATGAGATCGGAATTCTGGTTCACCAAAAAATATGTGCACTATAGCACACAAAAATCGGTAAAATGGGGGGTTTACCAGCGCTAGGGATCGTTTGACCTTGGAAATGGGTCATTTTGGCCGTGAGGGCCAACTGGCTCCATAGATAAGGTCTTAACGGACGTCCAGGTTTAATTTTGGCAAAAATGTGGTCTGAATGCTAGATCACCAAAAAAATTGTGGACTATAGCACACAAAAATTAGTAAAATAGGAGGTTTACCTTTTCTAGTGCTCGTTTGAACTTGAAAATGGGCTATTTTGGCCGTGAGGGCCAACTGGCCCCATAGATAAGGTCTTAACGGACGTCCAGGTATAATTTTGGTAATAATGAGGTCGGATTTCTGGATCAGCAAAAAATCTGTGGACTATAGCACACAAAAATCAGAAAAATAGGAGGTTTACCTTCTCTGGGGTTCGTTTGACCTTGAAAATGGGCCATTTTGGCCGTGAGGGCCAACTGGCTCCATAGATAAGGTCTGAAGGGACGTCTAGGTATAATTTTGGCAAAAATAAGGTCGGAATTCTGGATCACCAAAAAATCCGTGGACTATAGCACACGAAAATGGGTAAAATGGAGGTTTACCTGCACTAAGGCTCATTTGAAGTTGAAAATGGGCCATTTTGGCCGTGAGGGCCAACTGGCTCCATAGATAAGGTCTTAACGGACGTCCAGGTATAATTTTGGTAAAAATGAGATCGGAATTCTGGATCACCAAAAAATTTGTGGACTATAGCACACAAAAATCGGTAAAATGGGGGGTTTACTTGCTCTAGGGCTCATTTGACCTTTAGAATGGGCCGTTTTGGAGGTGAGGGCAAACTAGCCAGATAGATAAGGTCTTAACGGATGTCCATGTATAATTTTGGCAAAAATGACGTCGGAATTCCGGATCACTACAAAATCCTTGAACAATAGCACACGAAAATCGGCAAAATGGGGGGTTTACTAGATGTAGGGGTCGTTTGACCTTGGAAATGGGCCATTTTAGCCGTGAGGGCCAAATGGCTCCATAGATAAGGTATTAACGAACGTCCACGTATAAATTTGTCAAAAATGAGATCGGAATTCTCGATCACCAAGAAATCTGTGGACTATAGCACAAAAAAATCGATAAAATGGGGGGTTTACTTGCTCTAGAGCTCATTTGACCTTGAACATGGGCCGTTCCGGACATGAGGGCAAATTGGCCCTATATATAAGGTCTTAACGGACGTCCATGTATAATTTTGGCAAAAATGACGTCGGAATTTTGGATCACCAAAAAATCCTTGAACAATAGCACACGAGAATTGGAAAAATCGGGGGTTTACCTGCTCTAGGGCTCTTTTGACCTTAAAAATGTGTCATTTTGGTTGTAATGGCCAACTAGCTCCATAGATAAGGTCTTAACGGACGTCCAGGTATAATTTTGGCAAAAATGAGGTCGGAATTCTGGATCACCAAAAAATTCGTGGACAATAGCACACGAAAATCGGTAAACTGGAGGTTTACCTGCTCTAGGGCTCGTTTGACCTTGAAAATGGGCCATTTTGGCCGTGAGGTCCAACTGGCTCCATAGATAGGGTCTCAAGGGACGACCAGGTATAATTTTGGCAAAAATGAGGTCGAAATTGTGGAACACCAAAAAATTGGTGGATCATAGCACACAAAAATTGGTTAAATGGGGGGTTTACCTGCTCTAGGGCTCATTTGACCTTGAAAATGGGCCGTTTTGGATGTGAGGGGAAACTGGCCCCATAGATAAGGTCTGAACGGATGTCCATGTATAATTTTGAGTAAAATGACGTCGAAATTCTGGATCACCAAAAATCCTTGAACTATAGCAAACGAAAATTGGTAAAATATGAGGTTTACCTGCTCTAGGGCTTGTGTGACCTTGAAAATTGACCATTTTGGCCGTGAGGGCCAACTGGATCCGTAGATAAGGTCTTAACGGACGTCCAAGTATAATTTTGGCAAAAAAGAGATCAGAATTTCGGATCACCAAAAAATCTGTGGACTATAGCACACAATAATCGGTAAAATGGGGGGCTAACCTGCTCTAGGGCTCATTTGACATTGATAATGGGACATTTTGGATGTGAGGGCCAATTGGCTCTATAGATAAGGTCTTAACGGACGTCCAGGTATAATTTTGATAATAATGGGGTCGAAATTTCAGATCACCAAAAAATCCATGGACTATAGCACACAGAAATCAGTAAAATGGGGGGTTTACTTGCTCTAGGGCTCGTTTGACCTTGAAAATGGGAAATTTTGGCCGTGAGGGCCAACTGGCTTCATAGATAAGGTCTTAACGGACGTCCAGGTGTAATTTTGGCAAAAATGACGTTGTAATTCTGCATCACCGAAAAATCTGTGGACTATAGCACACGAAAATCGGTAAAATGGGGGTTTACCTGCTCTAGGGCTCGTTTGACCTTGAAAATGGGCCATTTTGGCCGTGACGGCCAACTGTCTCCATAGATAAGGTCTTAAAGGACGTCCAGGTATAATTTTGGCAAAAATGAGATCGAAATTCTGGATCACCAAGAAATCGGTGGACAATAGCATACAAAAATCGGTAAAATGGGGGGTTTACCTGCTCTAGGGCTCATTTGACCATGAAAATGGGCCGTTTTGGATGTGAGGGCAAACTGGCCCCATCGATAAGGACTTAACGGACGTCTATGTATAATTTTGGGTTAAATGACGTCAAAATTCCGGATCACCAAAAATCTTTGAACTATAGCACACGAAAATTGGTAAAATGGGAGGTTTACCTGCTCTAGGGCTCGTTTGACCTTGAAAATGGGCCATTTTGGCCGTGAGGGCCATCTGGCTCCATAGATAAGGTCTTAACGGACGTTCAGGTATAATTTTGGCAAAAAAAAGGTCGAAATTTCAAATCTCCAGAAAATCTGTGGACAATAGCACACAAAAATCGGTAAAATGGGGCGCTAACCTGCTCTAGGGCTCATTTGACCTTGTAAATGGGATATTTTGGCCGTGAGGGCGAACTAGCTACATAGATAAGGTCTTAACAAACGTCCAGGTATAATTTTGGTAATAATGAGGGCGGAATTCCGGATCATTAAAAATTCTGTGGACTATAGCACACAAATATCAGTAAAATGGGGGGTATACCTACTCAAGGGCTCGTTTGACCTTGAAAATGTGTCATTTTCACTGTAAGGACCAACTGTCTCCATATATAAGGTCTTAACGGACGTCCAGGTATAATTTTGGCAAAAATGAGGTCGAAATTTCGGATCACCAAAAAATCTGTGGACTATAGCACACAAAAATCAGTAAAATAGGAAGTTTACCTGCTCTAGGGCTCGTTTGACCTTGAAAATGGGTCATTTTGGCCATGACGACCAACTGTCTCCATATATAAGGTCTTAACGGATGTCCAAATATAATTTTGGTAATAATGTGGTCGAAATTACAGATCACCAAAAAAATCGTGGACTTTAGCACACAAAAATCAGTAAAATGGGGGGTTTACCTACTCTTGGGCTACTTTAACATTCAAAATGGGCCATTTTGGCCGTGAGGGAAAACTTGCCCCATAGATAAGGTCTTAACTGACGTCCAGGTATAATTTTGTCAAAAATGACGTAGGAATTCCGGATCACCAAAAAATCTTTGAATAATAGCACACGAAAATTGATAAAATTGAGGGTTTACTTGCTGTAGGGCTCGTTTGACCTTGGAAATGGGCCATTTTGGCCGTGAGGGCAAACTGGCTCCATAGATAAGGTCTTAGTAGACGTCCAGGTGTAATTTTGGCAAAAATGAGGTCGGAATTCTAGATCACCAAAACATTCGTGGACTATAGCACAAGAAAATGGGTAAAATGGGGTGTTTACCTACTCTAGGGCTCGTTTGACCTTGAAAATGGGTCATTTTAGCTGTAAGGGCCAACTGGCTCCATAGATAAGGTCTGAACGGACATCCAGGTATAATTTTAGCAAAAATTAGGTCAGAATTCTAGATCTCCAAAAAATTTATGGACCATAGCACACAAAAATTGGTAAAATGGGGGGCTAACCTGCTCTAGGGCTCATTTGACCTTGAAAATGGGACATTTTGGCCGTAAGGGCCAACTGGCTCCATAGATAAGGTAATAACAGACGTCCAGGTATAATTTTGGTAACAATGAGGTCGAAATTTCAACTCACCAAAAATCCATTGACTATAGCACACAAAAATCAGTAAAATGGGGGATTTACCTGCTCTAGGGCTTGTTTAACCTTGAAAATGGGCCATTTTGGACATGACGGCAAACTGGCCCCATAGATAAGGTCTTAACGGACGTCCATGTATAATTATGGCAAAAATGACGTCGAAATTTTGGATCACCAAAAGTCCTTGAACTATAGCACACGAAAATCGGTAAAATGGGGGGTTCACCTGCTCTAGGGATTATTTGACCTTGAAAATGGGCCAGTTTGCACGTGAGGGCCAACTTGCTCCATATATAAGGTCTTAACGGACGTCCAGGTATAATTTTGGTAATAATGAGGTCAGAATTTCGAATCACTAAAAATTCCGTGGACTATAGCACACAAATATCAGTAAAATGGGGGTTATAACTATTCTAGGGATCGTTTGACATTGAAAATGGGACAGTTTGGCCATGAGGGCCAACTTGCTCCATATATAGGGTCTTAACGTACGTCTAGGTAAATTTTTGTAATAATTAGGTCGAAATTTCAGATCACCAAAAAATTTGTGGACTATAGCACACAAAAATTAGTAAAATAGGAGGTTTACCTTTTCTAGTGCTCGTTTGAACTTGAAAATGGGCTATTTTGGCCGTGAGGGCCAACTGGCCCCATAGATAAGGTCTTAACGGACGTCCAGGTATAATTTTGGTAATAATGAGGTCGGATTTCTGGATCACCAAAAAATCTGTGGACTATAGCACACAAAAATCAGAAAAATAGGAGGTTTACCTTCTCTGGGGTTCGTTTGACCTTGAAAATGGGCCATTTTGGCCGTGAGGGCCAACTGGCTCCATACATAAGGTCTGAAGGGATGTCTAGGTATAATTTTGGCAAAGTTAAGGTCGGAATTCTGGATCACCAAAAAATTCGTGGACTATAGCACACGAAAATGGGTAAAATGGGGTTTGACCTGCTCTAGGGTTCGTTTGACCTTGAAAGTGGTCCATTTTGGCTGTGAGGTCCAACTGGCTTCATAGATAAGGTCTTAACGGACGTCCAGGTATAATTTTGGTAAAAATGAGATCGAAATTTCGGATCACCAAAAAAGCTTTGGACTATAGCACACAAAAATCGGTATAATGGGGGGTTTACCTCCTCTAGGGCTCATTTGACCTTGAAAATGGGTCGTTTTGGACGTGAGGATAAACTGGCANCTGCACTAGGGCTCATTTGAAGTTGAAAATGGGCCATTTTGGCCGTGAGGGCCAACTGGCTCCATAGATAAGGTCTTAACGGACGTCCAGGTATAATTTTGGTAAAAATGAGATCGGAATTTAGGATCACCAAAAAATTTGTGGACTATAGCACACAAAAATCGATAAAATGGGGGGTTTACTTGCTCTAGGGCTCATTTGACCTTTAGAATGGGCCGTTTTGGAGGTGAGGGCAAACTAGCCACATAGATAAGGTCTTAACGGATGTCCATGTATAATTTTGGCAAAAATGACGTCGGAATTCCGGATCACTAAAAAATCCTTGAACAATAGCACACGAAAATCGGCAAAATGGGGGGTTTACCAGATGTAGGGGTCGTTTGACCTTGGAAATGGGCCAATTTAGCCGTGAGGGCCAAATGGCTCCATAGATAAGGTATTAACGAATGTCCACGTATAAATTTGTCAAAAATGAGATGGGAATTCTCGATCACCAAGAAATCTGTGGACTATAACACAAAAAAATCGGTAAAATGGGGGGTTTACTTGCGCTAGAGCTCATTTGACCTTGAAAAATGGGCCGTTCCGGACATGAGGGCAAATTGGCCCTATATATAAGGTCTTAACGGACGTCCATGTATAATTTTGGCAAAAATGACGTCGGAATTTCGGATCACCAAAAAATCCTTGAACAATAGCACACGAGAATCGGAAAAATTGGGGGTTTACCTACTCTAGGGCTCTTTTGACCTTAAAAATGTGTCATTTTGGTTGTAATGGCCAACTAGCTCCATAGATAAGGTCTTAACGGACGTCCAGGTATAATTTTGGCAAAAATGAGGTCGGAATTCTGGATCACCAAAAAATTCGTGGACAATAGCACACGAAAATCGGTAAACTGGAGGTTTACCTGCTCTAGGGCTCGTTTGACCTTGAAAATGGGCCATTTTGGCCGTGAGGTCCAACTGGCTCCATAGATAGGGTCTCAAGGGACGACCAGGTATAATTTTGGCAAAAATGAGGTCGAAATTGTGGANGGATCACCAAAAAATTTGTGGACTATAGCACACAATAATCGGTAAAATGGGGGGCTAACCTGCTCTAGGGCTCATTTGACATTGATAATGGGACATTTTGGATGTGAGGGCCAATTGGCTCTATAGATAAGGTCTTAACGGACGTCCAGGTATAATTTTGATAATAATGGGGTCGAAATTTCAGATCACCAAAAAATCCGTGGACTATAGCACACAGAAATCAGTAAAATGGGGGGTTTACTTGCTCTAGGGCTCGTTTGACCTTGAAAATGGGAAATTTTGGCCGTGAGGGCCAACTGGCTTCATAGATAAGGTCTTAACGGACGTCCAGGTGTAATTTTGGCAAAAATGACGTTGTAATTCTGCATCACCGAAAAATCTGTGGACTATAGCACACGAAAATCGGTAAAATGGGGGTTTACCTGCTCTAGGGCTCGTTTGACCTTGAAAATGGGCCATTTTGGCCGTGACGGCCAACTGTCTCCATAGATAAGGTCTTAAAGGACGTCCAGGTATAATTTTGGCAAAAATGAGATCGAAATTCTGGATCACCAAGAAATCGGTGGACAATAGCATACAAAAATCGGTAAAATGGGGGGTTTACCTGCTCTAGGGCTCATTTGACCATGAAAATGGGCCGTTTTGGATGTGAGGGCAAACTGGCCCCATCGATAAGGACTTAACGGACGTCTATGTATAATTTTGGGTTAAATGACGTCAAAATTCCGGATCGCCAAAAATCCTTGAACTATAGCACACGAAAATTGGTAAAATGGGAGGTTTACCTGCTCTAGGGCTTGTTTGACCTTGAAAATGGGCCATTTTGGCCGTGAGGGCCAACTGGATCCATAGATAAGGTCTTAACGGACGTCCAGGTATAATTTTGGCAAAAAAGAGGTCAGAATTTCGAATCACCAAAAAATCTGTGTACTATAGCACACAATAATCGGTAAAATGGGGCGCTAACCTGCTCTAGGGCTCATTTGACATTGATAATGGGACATTTTGGACGTGAGGGCGAACTGGCTCTATAGATAAGGTCTTAACGGACGTCTAGGTAAAATTTTTGTAATAATTAGGTCGAAATTTCAGATCACCAAAAAATTTGTGGACTATAGCACATAAAAATTAGTAAAATAGGTGGTTTACCTTTTCTAGTGCTCGTTTGAACTTGAAAATGGGCTATTTTAGCCGTGAGGGCCAACTGGCCCCATAGATAAGGTCTTAACGGACGTCCAGGTATAATTTTGGTAATAATGAGGTCGGAATTCTGGATCACCAAAAAATTCGTGGACTATAGCATACGAAAATCAGAAAAATGGGGGGTTTACCTTCTCTGGGTTCGTTTGACCTTGAAAATGGGCCGTTTTGTACGTGAGGGCAAACTGGATCCATAGATAAGGTCTTAACGGACGCCCAGGTATAATTTTGGTAAAAATGAGGTCGAAATTTCAGATCACCAAAAAATCCGTAGACTATAGCACATAAAAATCGATAAACTGGGGGGTTTACCTGCTCTAGGGATCGTTTGTGCTTGAAAATGGGCCATTTTGGCTGTGAGGGCCAACTGTCCCCATATATAAGGTCTTAACGGACGTCCTTGTATAATTTTGGTAATAATGAGGTCGAAATTTCAGATCACCAAAAACTCTGTGGACTATAGCACACAAAAATCAGTAAAATTGAGGGTTTACCTACTCTAGGGCTCGTTTGACCTTGAAAATGGGTCATTTTGACCGTGAGGGACAACTGTATCCATAGATAAGGACTTAAAGGACATCCAGGTATAATTTTGGCAAAAATGAGATCGGAATTCCAATTCACCAAAAAATCAGGGGACTATAGCACACAAAAATCGGTAAAATTGGGGGTTCACTTGTTCTAGGGCTCAAATGGGCCGCTTTAGACGTGAGGGAAAACTTGCCCAATAGATAAGGTCTTAACTAATGTCCAGGTATAACTTTAGCAAAAATGACGTCGGAATTTCGGATCACCAAAAATCCTTGAACTATAGCACACAAAAATTGGTAAAATGGGGGATTTACTTGCTGTAGGGCTCGTTTGACCTTGAAAATGGGACATTTTGGCTGTGAGGGCCAACTGGCTCCATAGATAAGGTCTTAACGGACGTCCATGTATAATTTTGGTAATAATGAGCTCAGAATTTCTGATCAACGAAAAATCAGTGGAATATAGCACACAAGAATTAGTAAAATGGGGGGTTTACCTACTCTAGGGATCGT
Organism: Solanum stenotomum; assembly: GCF_019186545.1. Classification (NCBI taxonomy): domain Eukaryota; kingdom Viridiplantae; phylum Streptophyta; class Magnoliopsida; order Solanales; family Solanaceae; genus Solanum; species Solanum stenotomum. The sequence goes on from NW_026034699.1 coordinate 43,927, forward strand.
TTGACCTTGAAAATGGGCCATTTTCGCCGTAAGGGCCAACTAGCTCCACATATAAGGTCTTAACGAAGTCCAGGTATAATTTTGGCAAAAATGAGGTCGGAATTCCAGATCACCAAAAACTCTGTGGACTATTGGCACACAAAAATCGGTAAAATGGGGGATTTACCTGCTCTAGGGCTCATTTGACGTTGAAAATGGGTTGTTTTAGACGTCAGGGCAAACTGGCCCCATAGATAAGGTCTTAATGGACGTCCATGTATAATTTTGGCAAAAATACCGTCGGAATTTCGAATCACCAAAAATCCTAGAACTATAATATACGAAAATCGTTAAAATGGGGGGTTTACTTGTTGTAGGGCTCGTTTGACCTTGAAAATGGGCCATTTTTACCGAGAGAGCCAACTGGCTCCATAGATAATGTCTTAACGGACGTCCAGGTATAATTTTGGAAAAATAAGGCCAGAATTCCGGATCACCAAAAAATCTGTGTGATTAAAGCACACAAAAATCAGTAAAATGGGGGGTTAACCTGCTCTAGGGCTCATTTGACCTTGAAAATGGGCCATTTTGGCCGTAAGGGCCAACTGGATCCATAGATAGGGTCTTAACGAACGTCTAGGTATAATTTTTGTAATAATGAGATCGAAATTTCTGATCACCAAACAATGCGAGGACTATAGCACACAAAAATCAGTAAAATGAGGGGTTTACCTACTCTAGGGCTCGTTTGACCATGAAAATGGGCTATTTTGGCCGTGATGGCCAACTGGCTCCATTGATAAGATCTTAACGGACGTCCAGGTATAATTTTGTCAAAAATGACGTCGAAATTCTGGATCACCAAAAATCCTTGAACTATAGCACACGAAAATCAGAAAAATAGGAGGTTTATATGTTGTATGGCTCGTTTTGCCTTGAAAATGGGCCATTTTCGCCATAAGGGCCAACTGGATCCATAGATAAGGTCTTAACGGACGTACAAGTATAATTTTGGCAAAAATGAGGTCGGAATTCTGGATCACCAAAAAATTTGTGGACTATAGCACACGAAAATTTGTAAAATAGTGGGTTTACTTGTTCTAGGGCTCGTTTGACCTTGAAAATGGACAATTTTGGTCGTGAGGGCCAACTGGAGCCATAGATAAGGTATTAGCGGACGTCCAGGTATAATTTTGGTAATAATGAGGTCGGAATTTCAGATCACCAAAAAATCAGTAGACTATAGCACACAAAAATCAGTAAAATGGTGGGTTTGCCTACTCTAGGGATCGTGTGACCTTGAAAATGGGCCATTTTGGCCGTGAGGGACAACTGGCTCCATAGACAAGGTCTTAACGGATGTCCATGTATAATTTTGGGAAAAATGAGATCGGAATTCCGGATCACCAAAAAATCTGTGGACTATAGCACACTAAAAATCAGTAAAATGGGTGGTTTACTTGCCCTAGGGCTCATTAGACCTTGAAAATGGGCTGTTTTGGACGTGAGGGCAAACTGGCCCCATAGATAAGGTCTTAACGGACGTCCATGTATAATTTTGGAAAAAATGACGTCGAAATTCCAGATCACGAAAAAATCCTTGAACAATAGCACATGAAAATCGGTAAAATGGGGGGTTTACTTGCTGTAGGGCTCGTTTGACCTTGGAAATGGGACATTTTCGCCGTGAGGGCCAATTGGATCCATAGATAAGGTCTTAACAGATGTCCAGGTATAATTTTTGCAAAAATGAGGTCGAAATTCTAGATCACCAAAAAATTTGTGGACTATACCATAAGAAAATTGGTAAAATGGGGTGTTTACCTACTCTAGGGCACGTTTGACCTTGAAAATGGGCCATTTTGGCCGTGAGGGCCAACTGGCGCCATAGATAAGGTCTTAACGGATGTCCAGGTATAATTTTGGTAAAAATGAGGTCAGAATTTCAGATCACTAAAAAACAGTGGACAATAGCACACAAAAATCAGTAAAATGGGGGGTTTACCTACTCTAGGGATCGTCTGACCTTGAAAATGGGCTATTTTCGCCATCAGGGCCAACTGGCTCCATAGATAAGGTCTTAACTGACGTCCAGGTAATAATGAGGTCGGAATTCTGGATCACCAAAAAATTTGAAGACTGTAGCACACAAAAATCAATAAAATAGGAGGTTTACTTTCTCTAGGGCTCGTTTCACCTTGAAAATAAGCCATTTTGGTCGTGAGGGTCAACTGGCTCCATAGATAATGTCTTAAAGGACGTCCAGGTATAATTTTGGGAAAAATAATGTCGGAATTCTGGATCACCAAAAAATCCGTGGACTATAGCACATGAAAATCGGTAAAATGGAGGTTTACCTGCTCTAGGGCTCGTTTGACCTTGAAAATGGGCCAGATTGATAGTGAGGGCCAACTGCCTCCATAGATAAGGTCTTAACGGACGTCCAGGTATAATTTAGGTACTAATGAGGTCGAAATTCTGGATCACCAAAAAATCTGTGGATTATAGCACACAAAAATAAAAAAAAATAGGAGGTTTACCTTATCTAGGGCTCGTTTGACCTTGAAAATGGGCCATTTTGGCCGTGAGGGCCAACTTGCTCCATAGATAAGGTCTTAACGGACGTCCATGTATAATTTAGGTAATAATAAGGTCAGAATTCTGGATCACCAAACAATTTGTGGACTATAGCACACAAAAATCAATAAAATAGGAGGTTTACCTTCTCTAGGGCTCGTTTGACCTTGAAATGGGCCATTTTGGCCGAGAGGGCCAACTGGCTCCATAGATAAGGTCTTAACGGACGTCCAGGTATAATTTTGGCAAAAATGAGATAGGAATTCTGGATCACCAAAAAATCTGTGGACTATAGCACACGAAAATCGGTAAAATGGGAGGTTTACCTGCTTTAGGGTTCCTTTGACCTTGGAAATGGGCCATTTTGGCCGTGACGGCCAACTGTCTCCATGTATAAGGTCTTAACGGATGTTCTGGTATAATTTTGGTAATAATGAGGTCGAAATTTCAGATCACTAAACTATCTGTGGACTATAGCACACAAAAATCAGTAAAATGGAAGGTTTACCTACTCTAGGGCTCGTTTGACCTTGAAAATGGGCCATTTTGGCCGTGAGGGCCAACTAGCTCCATATATAAGGTCTTAAAGGACGTCCAGGTATAATTTTCGCAAAAATTAGATAGGAATTCCGGTTCACCAAAAAATTTGTGGACTATAGCACACAAAAATCGGTAAAATGGAGGGTTTACTTATTCTAGGGTTCATTTGACCATGAAAATGGGACGCTTTAGACGTTAGGGCAAACTAGCCCCATAGATTAGGTCTTAACTGACGTCCAGGTATAATTTTGGAAAAAATGACGTCGAAATTACGGATCACCAAAAATCCTTGAACTATAGCACATGAAAATCGGTAAAATGGGGGATTTACATGATGTAGGGCTCGTTTGACCTTGAAAATGGGCCATTTTGGTCGTGAGGGCCAACTGGCGCCATAGATAAGGTCTTAACGGACGTCCAGGTATAATTATGGTAATAATGAGGTCAGAATTTCAGATCACCAAAAAATCAGTGGACTATAGCACACAAAAATCAATAAAATGGGGGGTTTACCTACTCGAGGGATCGTTTGACCCTGAAAACGGGCAATTTTCGCTGTGAGGGCCAACTGGCTTCATAGATAAGGTCTTAACGGATGTCCCGATATAATTTTGGTAATAATGAGGTCGCAATTCCGGATCATCAAAAAATCTGTGGACTATAGCACACAAAAATCAGTAAAATAGGAGGTTTACCTTCTCTAGGGCTCGTTTGACCTTGAAAATGGGCCATTTTGGACGTGAGGGCCAACTGGCTCCATAGATAAGATCTTAACGGACATCCAGGTATAATTTTGGCAAAAATAAGTTCGGAATTCTGGATCACCAAAAAATTCGTGGACTATAGCACATAAAAATAGGTAAAATGGATGTTTACCTGCTCTAGGGCTCGTTTGACCCTGAAAATGGGACATTTTGGCTTTGAGGGCCAACTAGCTCCATAGATAATGTCTTAACGGACGTGCAGGTATAATTTTGTTAATAATGAGGTCGAAATTCCGGATCACCAAAAAATTCGTGGACTATAGCACATAAAAATCAGTAAAATGGGGGGTATACCTAATCTAGGGCTCGTTTGACCTTGAAAATGGGTCATTTTGGCCATGAGGGCCAACTGGCTCCACAGATAAGGTCTTAACGAACGTCCAGGTATAATTTTGGCAAAAATGAGATCGAAATTCCGGTTCACCAAAAAATCTGTGGAATATAGCACACAAAAATCAGAAAAATGGGGGGGTTTACTTGTTCTAGGTCTCATTTGACCATGAAAATGAGCCGCTTTAGACGGGAGGGCAAACTTGCCCCATAGATAAGGTCTTAACTAACATACAGGTATAATTTTGGCAAAAATGACGTCGGCATTCCGGATCACCAAAAATTCTTCAACTTTAACACACAAAAATCGGTAAAATGGGGGATTTATCGGCTGTAATGCTCGTTTGACCTTGAAAATGGGACATTTTGGCTGTTAGGGCCAACACGCTCCATAGATAAGGTCTTAATGGATGTCCAGATACAATATTGGACATAATGAGGTCGAAATTCTGGATCACCAAAAAATTCGTGGACTATAGCACACGAAAATCGATAAAATAGGGAATTTACCTCCTCTAGGGCTCGTTTGACCTTGCAAATGGGCCATTTTAGCCGGGAAGGCCAACTGGGACATAGATAAGGTATTAACGGACGTCCAGGTATAATTTTGGAAATAATGAATTTAGAATTTTAGATCACCAAAAAATCAGTGGACTATAGCACAGAAAAATCAGTAAAATGCGGGGTTTACCTACTCTAGGGTTCGTTTGACCTTGAAAATGGGCCATTTTCGGCATGATGGCCAACTGGCTCCATAGATAAGGTCTTAACAGATGTCCAGGTATAATTTTGGCAAAAATGAGGTCGGAATTCTAGATCACCAAAAAATTCGTGGACTATACCCTAAGAAAATTGGTAAAATGGGGTGTTTACCTACTCTAGGGCTCGTTTGACCTTGAAAATGGGTCATTTTGGCCGTGACGGCCAACTGGAGCCATAGATAAGGTCTTAACGGACGTCCAGGTATAATTTTGGTAATACTGAGGTCAGAATTTCAGATCACCAAAAAACCAGTGGACTATAGCACACAAAAATCAGTAAAATGGGGGCTTTACCTACTTTAGGGATCGTTTGACCTCGAAAATAGGCTAATTTCGCCGTGAAGGCAAACTGGCTCCATAGATAAGGTCTTAACTGACGTCCAGGTAAAATTTTGGCAAAAACGAGGTCGAAATTTTGGATCACCAAAATATTTGTGGACTATAGCACACAAAAATCAGTAAAATAGGAGGTTTACCATCTCTAGGGCTCGTTTGACCTTGAAAATGGGTCATTTTGGCCGTGAGGGCCAACTGGCTCCATAGATAAGGTCTTAACCGACGTCGAGATATAATTTTGATAAAAATAAGGTCGGAATTCTGGATCTCCAAATAATCCGTGGACTATAGCAGACGAAAATCGGTAAAACGGGGGGTTTACCTGGTTTAGGGCTCGTTTGACCTTGAAAATGAGACATTTTGGCCGTGAGGGCCAACTAGCTCCATAGATAAGGTCTTAATGGACGTCCAGGTATAATTTTGGTAATAATGAGGTAGAAATTTCAGATCACCAAAATATCCGTGGACTATAGCACACAAAAATTGGTAAAATGGGGGAATTACCTGCTCTAGGGTTCGTTTGACCTTGAAAATAGGCCATTTTGGACGTGAGGTCCAAATGACCCCATATATAAGGTCTTAACAGACGTCCTAGTGTAATTTTGGTAATAATGATGTCGAAATATTAGATCACCAAAAAATTCGTGGACATAGCTCACAAAAATCAGTAAAATGGGGGGTTTACCTACTCTAGGGATCGTTTGACCTTGAAAATCAGACATTTTGGCCGTGAGAACAAACTTGCCCCATAGATAAGGTCTTAACTGATGTCCAGGTACGATTTTGGCAAAAATAACGTCGGAATTCTGGATCACCAAAAATCCTTGAACTATAACACACGAAAATGGGGGGTTTACTTAATCTAGGGCTCGTTTGACCTTGAAAATGGGCCATTTTGGCCGTGAGGGCCAACTGGCTCCATAGATAAGGTCTTAACAGACGTCCAGGTATAATTTTGGCAAAAATCAGGTCGGTATTCCTGATCTTCAAAAAATCTGTGGACTATAGCACACAAAAATTGGTAAAATAGGGCGCTAACCTGCTCTAGGGCACATTTGACCTTGAAAATAGGACATTTTGGCCATGAGGGCCAGCTGGCCCCAAAGATAAGGTCTTAACGGATGTCCAGGTATACTTTTGGTAATAATGAGGACAAAATTTAAGATCAGCAAAAAATCTGTGGACTATAGCACACATAAATCAGTAAAATGGGGGGTTTACCTACTCTAGGGCTCGTTTGACCTTGTAAATGGGACATTTTGGTCGTGAGGGCCAACTGGCTACATAGATAAGGTCTTAACGGACGTCCAGGTATAGTTTTGGTAATAATGAGGTCGAAATTCTGGATCACCAAAAATTCTGTGGACTATACACACAAATATTAGTAAAATGGGGGGTATACCTACTTTAGGGCTCGTTTGACCTTGAAAATGTGACATTTTGGCCGTGAGGACCAACTGTCTCCATATATAAGGTCTTAACAGACGTCCATGTATAATTTTGGCAAAAATGAGGTCGGAATTCTAGATCACCAAAAAATCTGTGGACTATAGCACACGAAAATCGATAAAATTGGGGGTTTACCTGCTCTAGGGCTCGTTTGACCTTGAAAATGGGCCATTTTGGCCCTGAGGACCAACTGTCTCCATATATAAGGTCTTAACGGACGTCCAAGTATAATTTTGGTAATAATGAGGTCGAAATTTCAGATCACCAAAAAATTTGTGCACTATAGCACACAAAAATTAGTAAAATGGGGGGTTTACCCACTCTAGGGCTAGTTTGACCTTGAAAATGGGTCATTTTGGCCGTGAGGGCCAACTGGCTCTATAGATAAGGTCTTAACGGACATCCAGGTATAATTTTGGCAAAAATGAGATCGGAATTCTGTTTCACCAAAAAATTTGTGGACTATAGCATACAAAAATTGGTAAAATTGGGGGTTTACCTACTCTAGGGCTAGTTTGACCTTCAAAATGGGCCATTTTGGCCGTGAGGGCAGACTTGCCCCATAGATAAGGTCTTAACTGACGTTCAGGTATAATTTTGGCAAAAATGACGTAGGAATTTCGGATCACCAAAAAATAGTTGAACAATAGCACACGAAAATCGATAAAATGAAGGGTTTACTTGCTGTAGGGCTTGTTTGACCTTGGAAATGGGCCATTTTGGCCGTGAGGGCCAACTGGCTCCATAAATAAGGTCTTAGCAGACGTCTAGGTATAATTTTGGCAAAAATGAGGTCGGAATTCTGGATCACCAAAAAATTCGTGGACTATAGCAAAAGAAAATTGGTAAAATAGGGTGTTTACCTACTCTAGGGCTCGTTTGACCTTGAAAATGGGTCATTTTAGCTGTAAGGGCCAACTGGCTCCATAGATAAGGTCTTAACGGACGTCCAGGTATAACTTTGGTAATAATGAGGTCGGAATTCTGGATCACCAAAAAATCTGTGGACTATAGCACACAAAAATCAGAAAAATGGGGGGTTTACCTACTTTAGTGTTCTTTTGACCTTGAAAATGGGTCATTTTGGCTGTGAAGGCCAACTAGCTCCATAGATAAGGTCTTAACGGACGTCCAGGTATAATTTTGGTAATAATGAGGTCGAAATTTCAGATCACCAAAACATCCGTGGAATAGAGCACACAAAAATCAGTAAAATGGGGGGTTTACATGCTCTAGGGCTCGTTTAACCTTGAAAATGGGACATTTTGGCCGCTAGAGACAACAGGCTCCATAGATAAGGTCCTAACAGACGTCCAGGTATAATTTTGGCAAAAATGAGGTCAAAATTCTGGATCACCAAAAAGTCTGTGGACTATAGCACACAAAAATCTGTAAAATTTAGGGTTTACCTTCTCTAGGGCTCATTTGAACATGAAAATGGGTCGTTTTGGATGTAAGGGCAAACTGGCCCCATAGATAAGGTCTTAAGGGATGTCCATGTATAATTTTGGCAAAAATGACGTCGAAATTCTTGATCACCAAAAATCCTTGAACTATATCACACGAAAATTGGTAAAATAGGAGGTTTACCTGCTCTAGGGATCGTTTGACCTTGAAAATGGGCCATTTTGGCCGTGAGGGCCAACTGGCTCCATAGATAAGGTATTAACAGACGTCCAGGTATAATTTTGGTAAAAATGAGGTCAGAATTCTGGATCACCAAAAAATCTGTGGCCTGTAGCACACAAAAATTGGTAAAATGGGGGGCTAACCTTCTCTAGAGCTCATTTGACCTTGAAAATGGGACATTTTGGCCGAGAGGGCCAACTGGCTCCATAGATAAGGTCTTAACGGACGTCCAGGTATAATTTTGGTAATAATGAGGTCGAAATTTCAGATCACCAAAAAATCCGTGCACTATAGCACACAAAAATCAGTAAAATGGGGGGTTTACCTGCTCTAGGGCTCGTTTGACCTTGAAAATGGGACATTTTGGCCGTGAGGGCCAACTGGCTTTATAGATAAGGTCTTAACGGACGTCCAGGTATAATTTTGGCAAAAATGACTTCGGAATTCTGTATCACCAAAAAATATGTGGAATATAGCACACAAAAATCGGTAAAATGGGGGGTTTACCTGCTCTAGGGCTCGTTTAATCCTGAAAATGGGCCATTTTGGCCGTGAGGGCCAACTGTCTCCATAGATAAGGTCTTAACGGACGTCCAGGTATAATTTTGGTAATAATGAGGTCGAAATTTCAGATCACCAAAAAAATCGTGGACTATAGCACACAAATATCAGTAAAATGGGGGGTACACCTACTCTAGGGCTAGTTTGACCTTGAAAATGGGCCATTTTGGCCGTGAGGGTCAACTGGCTCCATAGATAAGGTCTTGCACGTGTAGCAACGTGACGAGAAAAATAAAAGGAAATTCTAAGAAAGAGGATGGATTTTTCAAATACATCTCGAAAAAATACGAGAATTCAAAAAAAAATTTGGTCAAAACGACGTTCGAGCCGAAAGTTACGGCCATCTGAAAATTCAGCACCTTCAAGATTGAAGGTAGCTTTGAATTTATGAAACTTCAAACGGCCATAACTCGGGCCTCGAGTGTCTTATTAAGGCGATTTTTTTTTAATTCGCGTATTTTTTTTATTTCTACGCAACCAAACTGACTAAAGGCGGTTTGCGAGCCGTTTTTCAAAAAAATGCCTTTTACTTATTTTTATATGTGTAGAAACGTGACGAGAAAAATAAAAGAAAATTCTAACAAAGGGGATGGGTTTTCAAATAGATCTCGAAAAAATAGGAGGATTCAAAGGAAAAATTGCGTCAAACCGACGTTCGAGCCGAAAGTTACGGCCATTTGAAAATTAAGCACCTTAAAGATTGAAGGTAGTTTTGAATTTATCAAACTTCAAACGGCTATAACTCGGGTCTCGGGTGTCCGATTAAGGCGATTTTTTTTTTGAATCCGCATATTTTTTCGATATCTACGCAACCAAACTTCCTTAACGGAGTTTGCGCCAGCCCTTTTTTGAAAAAATGCCTTTTACTGTTCTTATACGTGTAGAAACGTGATGAGAAAAATAAAAGGAAATTCTAACAAAGGGGATGGGTATTTCAAATAGATCTCAAAAAAATACGAGGATTCAAAACAAAAATTGCGTCAAAACGACGTTCGAGCCAAATGTTACGGCCATTTGAAAAGTCAGCAACTTAAAGATTGAAGGTAGCTTTGAATTTATTAAACTTCAAACGGCCATAACTCGGGCCTCGGGTGTCCGATTAAGTCAATTTTTTTTTGAATCCATGTATTTTATCGATATCTACGCAACCAAACTGCCTAAACGCGGTTTTCGCGAGCCGTTTTTCAAAAAAATGCCTTTTACTGAAATTTATACGTGTAGAAACGTGATGAGAAAAATAAAAGGAAATTCTAACAAAGGGGATGGGTTTTTCAAATAGATATCGAAAAAATACGAGGATTCAAAAATAAAATTGCGTCAAAACGACGTTTAAGCCGAAAGTTACGGCCATTTGAAAATTCAGCACCTTGAAGATTGAATGTAGCTTTGAATTTATGAAACTTCAAACGGCCATAACTCGGGCCTCGGGTGTCCGATTAAGTCGATTTTCTTTTGAATCCACGTATTTTATCGATATCTACGCAACCAAACTGCCTAAACGCAGTTTGCGCGAGCCGTTTTTCAAAAAAATGTCTTTTACTGATTTTTATACGTGTAGAAACGTGACGAGAAAAATAAAAGGAAATTCTAACAAAGGGGATGGGTTTTGGAAATAGATCTCGTAAAAATACGAGGATTCAAAAAAACATTGCGTCAAACCGACGTTCGAGCCTAAAGTTACGGCCATTTGAAAATTCAGCACCTTAAAGATTGAAGGTAGCTTTGAATTTATGAAACTTCAAACGGCCATAACTCGGGCCTTGGGTGTCCGATTAAGGCAATTTTTAGTTGAGTCCGCGTATTTTTTCGATATCTACACAACCAAACTGCCTAACCGCGGTTTACACGAGCCGTTTTTCGAAAAAAATGCCTTTTACTGATTCTTATAAGTATAGAAACGTGACAAGAAAAATAAAAGGAAATTCTAACAAAGGGGATAGGATTTTCAAATAGATCTCGAAAAAATACGAGGATTCAAAAAGAAAATTGCGTCAAAACGACGTTCGAGCCAAAAGTTACGGCCATTTGAAAATTCAGCACCTTAAAGATTGAAGGTAGCTCTGAATTTATGAAACTTCAAACGGCCATAACTTGGGCCTCGGGTGTCCAATTAAGGCGATTTTTTTTGAATCCGCGTATTTTTTCGATATCTACGCAACCAAACTGTCTAAACGCGGTTTAAGCAAGCCATTTTTCGAAAAAAATGCCTTTTACTGATTCTTATACGTGTAGAAACGTGATGAGAAAAATAAAAGGAAATTCTAACAAAGGTGATAGGTTTTTCAAATAGATCTCGAAAAAATACGAGGATTCAAAAATAAAATTGCGTCAAAAAAACGTTCGAGACGAAAGTTACGGCCATTTGAAAATTCAGCACCTTAAAGATTGAAGGTTGTTTTGAATTTATAAAACATCAAACGGCCAAAACTCGTGCCTCGGGTGTCCGATTAAGGTGATTTTTTTTTTGAATCCTCGTATTTTTTCGATATCTACGTAAACAAACTGCCTAAAGGCGGTTTATACAAGTCGATTTTTGAAAAACATGCCTTTTACTGATTCCTATAAGTGTAGAAACGTGACGAGAAAAATAAAAGGAAATTCTAACAAAGGAGATGGGTTTTTCAAATAGATATCGAAAAAATATGAGGATTCAAAAAAAAATTGCGTCAAAACGACGTTCGATCTGAAAGTTACGGCCATTTGAAAATTCAGCACCTTAAAGATTGAAGGTAGCTTTGAATTTATAAAACTTCAAACGGCCATAACTCGGGCCTCGGGTGTCCAATTAAGGCGATTTTTTTTTGAATCCACGTATTTTTTTTATATCTACGCAACCAAACTGCCTAAACGCGGTTTAAGCAAGCCGTTTTTCGAAAAAAATGCCTTTTACTGATTCTTATACGTGTAGAAACGTGACGAGAAAAATAAAAGGAAATTCTAACAAAGGTGATAGGTTTTTCAAATAGATCTCGAAAAAATACGAGGATTCAAAAAAAAATTGCGTCAAAAAAATGTTCGAGACGAACGTTACGGCCATTTGAAAATTCAGCACCTTAAAGATTGAAGGTTGTTTTGAATTTATAAAACTTCAAACGGCCAAAACTCGTGCCTCGGGTGTCCGATTAAGGCGATTTTTTTTTGAATCTGCGTATTTTTTCGATATCTACGCAAACAAACTGCCTAAAGGCGGTTTATACAAGTCGATTTTTGAAAAAAATGCCTTTTACTGATTCTTATAAGTGTAGAAACGTGACGAGAAAAATAAAAGGAAATTCTAACAAAGGGGATGAGTTTTTCAAATAGATATCGAATAAATACGAGTATTCAAAAAAAAATTGCGTCAAAACGACGTTCGATCTGAAAGTTACGGCCATTTGAAAATTCAGCACCTTAAAGATTGAAGGTAGCTTTGAATTTATGAAACTTCAAAAGGCCATAACTCGGGCATTGGGTGTCCGATTAAGGCGATATTTTTTTTGAATTTGCGTATTTTTTCGATATCTACATAACCAAACTGCCTAAACGCGGTTTACGGAAGCCTTTTTCAAAAAAAATGCCTTTTACTATTTCTGATACGTGTAGAAATTAGACGAGAAAAATAAAAGGAATCTCTAAAAAAGGGGATGGGTTTTCACATAAATCTCGAAAAAATACGAGGATTCAAAAAAAAAATTGCGTCAAAACAACGTTCGAGCCAAAAGTTACGGCCATTTGAAAATTCAGCACCTTAAATATTGAAGCTAGCTTTGAATTTATGAAACTTCAAACGGACATAACTCAGGCCTCGGGCGTCCGATTGAGGCTATTTTTTTTTTGAATCCGCGTAATTTTTTGATATCTACGCAACCAATCTGCCTAAAGGCGGTTTGCGCGATCCGTTTTCAAAAAAATGCCTTTTACTGATTCTTATACGTGTGGAACGTGATGAGAAAAATAAAAGGAAATTCTAACAAAGGGGATGGGTTTTTCAAATAGATATCAAAAAAATACGAGGATTCAAAAAACAAATTGCATTAAACCGACGTTCGAGCTGAAAGTTACGACCATTTGAAAATTCAGCACCTTAAAGATTGAAGGTAGCTTTGAATTTATGAAACTTCAAACGGCCATAACTCAGGCCTCGAGTGTCCAATTAAGTCGATTTTTTTTTAATCCGCGTATTATTTCAATATCTACGCAACCAAACTGCCTAAAGGAAGTTTGCGCGAGCCGTTTTTTGAAAAAAATTCCTTTTACTGATTCTTATAAGTGTAGAAACAAGACGAGAAAAATAAAAGGAAATTCTAACAAATGGGATGGGTTTTTTCAAATAGATCTCGAAAAAATACGAGGGTTCAAAAATAAAATTGCGTCAAAACGACGTTCAAGCCGAAACTTACGGCCATTTGAAAATTCAGCACCTTAAAGATTGAAGGTAGCTGTGAATTTATGAAACTTCAAACGGCCATAACTCGGGTCTCGAGGGTCCGATTAAGGCAATTTTTTGTTTGAATCCGCATATTTTTTCGATATCTACGCAACTAAATTGCCTAAATGCACTTTGGATGCACCATTTCTCAAAAAAATACCTTGTACTGATTCTTATACGTGTAGAAACGTGACGACAAAAATAAAAGGAAATTCTAACAAAGGGGATGGGTTTTTCAAATAGATCTCGGAAAAATACGAGGATTCAGAAAAAAAATTGCGTCAAACCGACGTTCGAGCCGAAAGTTACGGCCATTTGAAAATTCAGCACCTTAAAGATTGAAGGTAGCTTTGAATTTATGAAACTTCAAACGGCCATATCTCGGGCCTCGGGTGTCCGATTAGGGAGATTTTTTTTTGAATCCGCGTACTTTTTCGATATCTACACAATCAAACTGCCTAAACGCTGTTTACGCGAGCCATTTTATGAAAACAAATGTCTTTTACTGATTCTTATACGTGTAGAAACGTGACGAAAAAAATAAAAGGAAATTCTAAAAAGGGGGATGGGTTTTTCAAATACATCTCAAGAAAATACGAGGATTCAGAAAAAAATTGCGTCAAAACGACGTTCGAGCCAAAAGTTACGGCCATTTGAAAATTCAGCACCTTAAAGATTGAAGGTAGCTTTGAATTTATGAAACTTCAAACGGCCATAACTCTAGCATCGGGTGTCCGATTAAGGCGATTTTTTTTGAATCCGCGTATTTTTTTGATATCTACGCAACCAAACTGTCTAAAGGCGATTTGCGCGAGTCCTTTTTTGAGAAAACGCCTTTTACTGATTCTTATAAGCGTAGAAACGTGACGAGAAAATATAAGGAAATTCTAACCAAAGGGATTTGTTTTTCAAGTAGATCTCGAAAAAATACGAGGATTCAAAAAAAATTGCATCAAAAGGATGTTCGAGCCGAAAGTTACGGCCATTTGAAAATTCAGCACCTTAAAGAGCGAAGGTAGCTTTGAATTTATGAAACTTCAAACGGCCATAACTCGGGCCTCGGGAGTCCGATTAAGGCAATTATATTTTTGAATCCGTGTATTTTTTTCGATATCTATGCAGCCAAACTGCCTAAAGGCGATTTGCGCGAGCCGTTTTTCGAGAAAACGCCTTTCACTGATTCTTATACGCGTAGAAACGTGACGAGAAAAATAAAAGAAAATTCTAATAAAGGGGATCAGTTTTTCAAGTAGATCTCGAAAAAATACAAGGGTTCAAAAAAAAAATTGCGTCAAACCGACGTTCGAGCATAAAGCTACGGCCATTTGAAAATTCAGCACCTTAAAGAGCGAAGGTAGCTTTGAATTTATGAAACTTCAAACGGCCGTAACTCGGGCCTCGGGTGTTCGATTAAAGCAATTTTTTTGAATCTGCGTATTTTTCGATATCTACGCAAACAAACTGCCTAAAGGCGGTTTGCGCGAGCCATTTTTCGAGAAAACGCCTTTTACTGATTCTTATACGCGTGGAAACGTGACGAGAAAAATAAAATAAAATTCTAATAAAGGGGATCAGTTTTTCAAGTAGATCTCGAAAAAATACGAGGGTTCAAAAAAAAAATTGCGTCAAACCGACGTTCGAGCATAAAGCTACGGCCATTTGAAAATTCAGCACCTTAAAGAGCGAAGGTAGCTTTGAATTTATGAAACTTCAAACGGCCATAACTCTAGCATCGGGGGTCCGATTAAGGCGATTTTTTTTTAATTCGCGTATTTTTTTGATATCTACGCAACCAAACTGTCTAAAGGCGATTTGCGCGAGTCCTTTTTTGAGAAAACGCCTTTTACTGATTCTTATAAGCGTAGAAACTTGACGAGAAAATATAAAGAAATTCTAACCAAGGGGATTTGTTTTTCAAGTAGATGTCGAAAAAATACGAGGATGTCAAAAAAAAATTGCATCAAAAGTATGTTCGAGCCGAAAGTTACGGCCATTTGAAAATTCAGCACCTTAAAGAGCGAAGGTAGCTTTGAATTTATGAAACTTCAAACGGCCATAACTCGGGCCTCGGGAGTCCGATTAAGGCGATTATATTTTTGAATCCGTGTATTTTTTTCGATATCTATGCAGCCAAACTGCCTAAAGGCGATTTGCGCGAGCCGTTTTTCGAGAAAACGCCTTTCACTGATTCTTATACGCGTAGAAACGTGACGAGAAAAATAAAAGAAAATTCTAACAAAGGGGATGGATTTTTCAAGTAGATCTCGAAAAAATACGAGGGTTCAAAAAAAAATTGCGTCAAACCGACGTTCGAGGCGAAAGTTACGGCCATCTGAAAATTCAGCACCTTAAAGATCGAAGGTAGCTTTGAATTTATGAAACTTCAAACGGCCATAACTCGGGCCTCGGGTGTCCG
This sequence comes from Solanum stenotomum, assembly GCF_019186545.1. NCBI lineage: Eukaryota > Viridiplantae > Streptophyta > Magnoliopsida > Solanales > Solanaceae > Solanum > Solanum stenotomum. The sequence goes on from NW_026034699.1 coordinate 59,677, forward strand.
ATTAAGTCAATTTTTTTTTGAATATGCGTATTTTTTTGATATCTACGTAACCAAACTGCCTAAAGGCGGTTTGCGTGAGCTCTTTTCGAGAAAACGCCTTTTACTGATTCTTATACGCGTAGAAACGTCACGAGAAAAAAAAAGGGAAACTCTAAGAAATGCAATGGGTTTTTCAAATAGATCTCGAAAAAATACGAGGGTTCAAAGAAAAAATTGCGTCAAACGGACGTTCGTGCCGAAAGTTACGGCCATTTGAAAATTCAGCACCTTAAAGAGCGAAGGTAGCTTCGAATTTATGAAACTTCAAACGGCCATAACTCGGGCCTCGGGAGGGAGTCCGATTAAGGCGATTATATTTTTGAATCCGTGTATTTTTTCGATATCTACGCAGCCAAACTTTCTAAAGGCGATTTGCGCGAGCTGTTTTTTGAGATAACGCCTTTTAGTGATTCTTATACGCGTAGAAACGTGACGAGAAAAATAAAAGAAAATTCTAATAAAGGGGATCGGTTTTTCAAGTAGATCTCGAAAAAATACAAGGGTTCAAAAAAAAAATTGCGTCAAACCGACGTTCGAGCATAAAGCTACGGCCATTTGAAAATTCAGCACCTTAAAGAGCGAAGGTAGCTTTGAATTTATGAAACTTCAAACGGCCGTAACTCGGGCCTCGGGTGTTCGATTAAAGCAATTTTTTTGAATCTGCGTATTTTTCGATATCTACGCAAACAAACTGCCTAAAGGCGGTTTGCGCGAGCCATTTTTCGAGAAAACGCCTTTTACTGATTCTTATACGCGTGGAAACGTGACGAGAAAAATAAAATAAAATTCTAATAAAGGGGATCAGTTTTTCAAGTAGATCTCGAAAAAATACAAGGGTTCAAAAAAAAAATTGCGTCAAACCGACGTTCGAGCATAAAGCTACGGCCATTTGAAAATTCAGCACCTTAAAGAGCGAAGGTAGCTTTGAATTTATGAAACTTCAAACGGCCGTAACTCGGGCCTCGGGTGTTCGATTAAAGCAATTTTTTTGAATCTGCGTATTTTTCGATATCTACGCAAACAAACTGCCTAAAGGCGGTTTGCGCGAGCCATTTTTCGAGAAAACGCCTTTTACTGATTCTTATACGCGTGGAAACGTGACGAGAAAAATAAAATAAAATTCTAATAAAGGGGATCAGTTTTTCAAGTAGATCTCGAAAAAATACGAGGGTTCAAAAAAAAAATTGCGTCAAACCGACGTTCGAGCATAAAGCTACGGCCATTTGAAAATTCAGCACCTTAAAGAGCGAAGGTAGCTTTGAATTTATGAAACTTCAAACGGCCATAACTCTAGCATCGGGGGTCCGATTAAGGCGATTTTTTTTTAATTCGCGTATTTTTTTGATATCTACGCAACCAAACTGTCTAAAGGCGATTTGCGCGAGTCCTTTTTTGAGAAAACGCCTTTTACTGATTCTTATAAGCGTAGAAACTTGACGAGAAAATATAAAGAAATTCTAACCAAGGGGATTTGTTTTTCAAGTAGATGTCGAAAAAATACGAGGATGTCAAAAAAAAATTGCATCAAAAGTATGTTCGAGCCGAAAGTTACGGCCATTTGAAAATTCAGCACCTTAAAGAGCGAAGGTAGCTTTGAATTTATAAAACTTCAAACGGCCATAACTCGGGCCTCGGGAGTCCGATTAAGGCGATTATATTTTTGAATCCGTATATTTTTTTCGATACCTATGCAGCCAAACTGCCTAAAGGCGATTTGCGCGAGCCGTTTTTCGAGAAAACGCCTTTCACTGATTCTTATACGCGTAGAAACGTGACGAGAAAAATAAAAGAAAATTCTAATAAAGGGGATGGATTTTTCAAGTAGATCTCGAAAAAATACGAGCGTTCAAACAAAATTGCGTCAAACCGACGTTCAAGCCGAAAGTTACGGCCATTTGAAAATTCAGCACCTTAAAGAGCGAAGGTAGCTTTGAATTTATGAAACTTCAAACGGCCGTAACTCGGGCCTCGGGAGTCCGATTAAGGCGACTATATTTTTGAATCCGTGTATTTTTTTCGATAGCTATGCAGCCAAACTGCCTAAAGGCGATTTGCGCGATCCGTTTTTCGAGAAAACGCCTTTCACTGATTCTTATACGCGTAGAAACGTGACGAGAAAAATAAAAGAAAATTCTAACAAAGGGGATGGATTTTTCAAGTAGATCTCGAAAAAATACGAGGGTTCAAAAAAAAATTGCGTCAAACCGACGTTCGAGGCGAAAGTTACGGCCATCTGAAAATTCAGCACCTTAAAGATCGAAGGTAGCTTTGAATTTATGAAACTTCAAACGGCCATAACTCGGGCCTCGGGTGTCCGATTAAGTCAATTTTTTTTTGAATATGCGTATTTTTTTGATATCTACGTAACCAAACTGCCTAAAGGCGGTTTGCGTGAGCTCTTTTCGAGAAAACGCCTTTTACTGATTCTTATACGCGTAGAAACGTCACGAGAAAAAAAAAGGGAAATTCTAAGAAATGCAATGGGTTTTTCAAATAGATCTCGAAAAAATACGAGGGTTCAAAGAAAAAATTGCGTCAAACAGACGTTCGTGCCGAAAGTTACGGCCATTTGAAAATTCAGCACCTTAAAGAGCGAAGGTAGCTTCGAATTTATGAAACTTCAAACGGCCATAACTCGGGCCTCGGGAGTCCGATTAAGGCGATTATATTTTTGAATCCGTGTTTTTTTTCGATATCTACGCAGCCAAACTTTCTAAAGGCGATTTGCGCGAGCCGTTTTTTGAGAAAACGCCTTTTAGTGATTATTATACGCGTAGAAACGTGACGAGAAAAATAAAAGAAAATTCTAATAAAGGGGATCGGTTTTTCAAGTAGATCTCGAAAAAATACGAGGGTTCAAAAAAAAATTGCGTCAAACCGACGTTCGAGCATAAAGCTACGGCCATTTGAAAATTCAGCACCCTAAAGAGCGAAGGTAGCTTTGAATTTATGAAACTTCAAACGGCCGTAACTCGGGCCTGGGGTGTTCGATTAAGGCAATTTTTTTTGAATCTGCGTATTTTTTCGATATCTAAGCAACTAAACTGCCTAAAGGCGGTTTGCGCGAGCCGTTTTTCAAAAAAATGTCTTTTACTGATTCTTGTACGTGTGGAAACGTTATGAGAAAAATAAAAGGAAATTCTAAAAAAGAGGATGGGTTTTTCAAATAGATCTCAAAAAAATACAATGATTCAACAAAAAAATTGCATCAAACGGACGTTCGAGCCGAAAGTTACGACCATTTGAAAATTCAGCACCTTAAAGAGCGAAGTTAGCTTTGAATTTATAAACTTCAAACGGCCATAACTTGGGCCTCGGGTGTCCGATTAAGGCAATTTTTTTTAATCCGCATATTTTTTCGATATCTACCTATCCAAACCACCTAAAGGTGGTGTGCTAGAGCCGTTTTTCGAAAAAACGTCTTTTACTGATTCTTATACGTATAGAAACATCACAAGAAAAAAAAAAGCGAAATTCTAATAAAGGCGATGGGTTTTTCAAATAGATCTCAAAAATATACGAGGATTCAAAAAAAAATTGCATCAAACGGACGTTCGAGCCGAAAGCTACGACCATTTGAAATTCAGCATCTTATAGGTTGAAGGTGCCTTTTAATTTACGAAACTTCAAACGGCTATAACTCGGGCCTCGGTTGTCCGTTTCAGATGATTTTTTTTTTAATCCGCATATTTTTTCGAAATCTACGCAACCAAACTGCCTTAAGGCGGTTTGCGCGTGCCAATTTTCCCAAATATGCGTTTTATTGATTCTTATACGAGTGGAAATATGATGAAAAAAATAAAAGGAAATTCAAATAAAGGCGATGGATTTTTCAAATAGATCTCGAAAAAATAGAAGGATTCAAAAAAAAACTTCGTCAAACGAACGTTCGACCCGAAAGTTACGACCATTTGAAATTCAGCATCTTAAAGGTTGAAGGTGGCTTTGAATTTATGAAACTTCAAACGGTTATAACTCAGGGCTTGGGTGTCCGGTTGGACGATTATTTTTTTAAATTCGCGTATTTTTTTGAGATCTACGCAACCAAACTGCCTAAAGACGGTTTACGCCTGCCGATTTTCCCAAAAATGCCTTTTACTGATTTTTATACGAGTCGAAATATGATAAAAAAATAAAAGGTAATTCAAATAAAGGCGAAGTGTTTATCAAATAGATCTCGAAAAAATACGAGGATTCAAATAAATGATTGCGTCAAACGGACGTTCGAGCTGAAAGTTACGACCATTTGAAATTCAGTATCTTAAAGGTTGAAGGTGACTTTGAATTTATGAAACTTCAAACGGCCATAACTTGGGCCTCGGCTGTCCGTTTCTGGCTATTTTTTCTTGAATCCGCGTATTTGTTCGAGATCTACGCAACCAAACTGTCTAAAGGTGGTTTGCGTGTGCCGATTTTTCCAAAAACGCGTCTTAGGGATTCTTATACGAATTGAAATATGATGAAAAAAATAAAATGAAATTCAGATAAAGGCGATGGGTTTTTCAAATAGATCTCAAAAAAATACGAGGATTCAAAACAAAAATTGCGTCAAATGGACGTTCGAGCCGAAAGTTATGACCATTTGAAATTCAGCATCTTAAATGTTGAAGGTGGCTTTGAATTTATGAAACTTCAAACGGACATAACTCGGGCCTCGGTTGTCCGTTTCAGGCTATTTTTTTTGAATCCGCGTGTTTTTTCGAGATCTATGCAACCAAACTGCCTAAAGGCGGTTTGCGCGTGTCGATTTTCCAAAAAACGCGTTTTACTGATTCTTATACAAGTGGAAATACGATGAAAAAAATAAAAGAAAATTCAAATAAAGGCGATGGGTTTTTCAAATAGATCTCAAAAAAATACAAGGATTCAAAAAAAAACTGCGTCAAACGGAAGTTCGAGCCGAAAGTTACGACCATTTGAAATTCAGCATCTTATAGGTTGAAGGTAGCTTGGAATTTATGAAACTTCAAACGGTTATAACTCAGGGCTCGGGTGTCCGTTTGGGCGATTTTTTTTTTGAATCCGTGTATTATTTTGGAAATCTACGCAACCAAACTGCCTAAAGTCGGTTTACGCGTGCCGATTTTCCCAAAAACGCCTTTTACTGATTCTTATACGAGTTGAAATATGATGAAAAAAATTAAAAGAAATTCAAATATAGGCGATGGGTTTTTCAAATAGATCTCGAAAAAATACGAGGATTCAAAAAAAAAATGCGTCAAACGGACGTTCGAGCCGAAAGTTTCGTCCATTTGAAATTCAGCATCTTAAAGGTTGAAGGTGGCTTTGAATTTATGAAACTTCAAACGGCCATAACTCGGGCCTCGGGTGTCCGTTTCAGGCAAATTTTTTTTTGAATCCACATATTTTTTCGAGATCTATGCAACCAAACCGTCTAAAGGTGGTTTGCGCGTGCCGATTTTCCCAAAAATGCGTCTTACGAATTCTTATACGAATGGAAATATGATGAAAAAAATAAAACAAAATTCAAATAAAGGCGATGGGTTTTTCAAATAGATCACGAAAAAATACCAGGATTCAAAAGAAAAATTGCGTCAAACGGACGTTCGAGCCGAAAGTTACTACCATTTGAAATTCAGTATCTTAAAGGTTAAAGGTGGCTTTGAATATATGAAACTTCAAACGGCCATAACTCGGGCCTCGGGTGTCCGTTTCAAGCGATTTATATTTTGAATCCGCGTATTTTTTTGAGATCTACTCAACCAAACTGCCTAAAGGCGGTTTGCGCGTGTCGATTTTCTCAAAAACACGTTTTACTGATTATTATACGAGGTGAAATATGATGAAAAAATAAAAGGAAATTCTAATAAAGGCGATGGGCTTTTAAAATAGATCTCGAACAAATACGAGGATCAAAAAAAAAGTTGCGTCAAACGGACGTTCGAGCCGAAAGTTACGACAATTTGAAATTTAGCATCTTAAAGGTTGAAGGTAGCTTTGAATTTATTAAACTTCAAACGGCCATAACTCGGGCCTCGGGTGTCTGATTAAATTGATTCTTTTTTGAATCCACGTATTTTATCGATATCTACGCAACCAAAGTGAGTAAAAGCGGTTTGCGCGAGCCGTTTTTCAAAAAAATGTCTTTTACTGATATTTATACGAGTAGAAACGTGATGAGAAAAATAAAAGGAAATTCTAACAAAGTGGATGGGTTTTTCAAATAGATCTTGAAAAAATACGAGGATTCAAAAAAAAAATTGCGTCAAACGGACGTTCGAGCCGAAAGTTACGACCATTTGAAATTCAGCATCATAAAGGTTGAAGGTGGCTTTGAATTTATGAAACTTCAAACGGCCATAACTCGGGCCTCGGGTGTCCGTTTCAGGCAATTTTTTTTTTAATCCGCGTATTTTTTTGAGATCTACGTAACCAAACTCCCTAAAGGTGGTTTGCGCATGCCGATTTTCCCAAAAACGTATTTTACTGATTCTTATATGAGTGGAAATATAATGAAAAAAATAAAAGGAAATTCAAATAAAAACGATGGGTTTTTCAAATAGATCTCAAAAAAATATGAGGATTCAAAAAAAAAATTGTGTCAAACGGACGTTCGAGCCGAAAGTTACTACCGTTTGAAATTCAACATCTTAAAGGTTGAAGGTGGCTTTGAATTTATGAAACTTCAAACGGCCATAACACGGGACTCGGGTGTCCGTTTCAGGCGATTTTTCTTTTTGAATCCGCGAATTTTTTCGAAATCTACTCACCTAAACTGTCTAAAGGCGGTTTGCGCGTGCCGATTTTCCCAAAAACGCCTTTTACTGATTGTTATACGAGTGGAAATATGATTAAAAAATAAAACGAAATTCAAATAAAGGCGATAGGTTTTTCAAATATATCTCAAAAAAATACGAGGATACAAAAAAAAATTTGCGTCAAACGGATGTTCGAACCGAAAGTTACGACCATTTGAAATTCAGCATCTTAAAGGTTGAAAGTGGCTTTGAGTTTATAAAACTTAAAACGGCCATAACTCGGGCCTCGGGTGACCGTTTTAGGCGATTTTTTTTTTGAATCCGCGTATTTTTTCGAAATCTATGCAACCAATCTTCTTAAAGGCGGTTTGCGAATGCCGATTTTCCCAAAAATGTCTTTTACTGATTCTTATACGAGTGGAAATATGATGAAAATAATTAAAGTACATTCAAATAAAGGCGATGGGTTTTTCAAATAGATCTCAAAAAAATACGAGGACTCAAAAAAAAAATTGCGTCAAACGGACGTTCGAGCCGAAAGTTACGACCATTTGAAATTCAGCATCTTAAAGGTTGAAAGTGACTTTAAATTTATGAAACTTCAAACGGCCATAACTCGGGCCTCAGGTGTCCGTTTCAAGCGATTTTTTTTTAATCCGCATATTTTTTCGAGATCTACGCAACCAAGCTACCTAAAGGCGGTTTGCGAGTGCGAATTTTCCCAAAAACTTGTTTTACTGATTCGTATACGAATGGAAATATGATAAAAAAAAAATAAAAGGAAATTCAAATAAAAACGATGGGTGTTTCAAATAGATCTCAAAAAAATACGAGGATTCAAAAAAAAATGCGTCAATCGGACGTTCGAGCCGAAAGTTACGACTATTTGAAATTCAGCATCTTAAAGGTTGAAGGTGGCTATGAATTTATGAAACTTCGAACGGCCATAACTCGGGCCTCGAGTGTCCATTTCAGGCGATTTTTATTTTTGAATCCACGTACTTTTTCGAGATCTACTCAACCAAACTGCCTAAAGACGGTTTGCGCGTGCCGATTTTCCCAAAAATGTCTTTTACTGATTCTTATACGAGTCAAAATATGATGAAAAAAATAAAAGGAAATTCAAATAAAGGCAATGGGTTTTTTCAAATAGATCTCGAAAAAATATGAGGTTTCAAAAAAAAAATTGCGTCAAACGTACGGTCAAGCCGAAAGTTACTACCATTTGAAATTCAGCATCTTAAAGGTTGAAGGTGACTTTGAATTTATGAAACTTCAAACGGCCATAACCCGGGTCTCGGGTGTCCGTTTCAGGTGATTTTTTATCTGACTTCCCGTATTTTTTCGATATCTACGCAAGCAAACTGCCTAAAGGCGGTTTGCGAGTGCCGATTTTCCCAAAAATGCCTTTTACTGATTCTTATACGAGTGGAAATATGATTAAAAAAATAAAAGGAAATTCAAATAAAGGCAATGGGTTTTCAAATAGATCTCAAAAAAATACGAGGATTCAAAAAAAAGATTGCGTCAAACGGAAGTTTGAGCCGAAAGTTACGACCCTTTGAAATTTAGCATCTTAAAGGTTGAAGGTGGCTCTGAATTTATGAAACTTCAAACGGCCATCACTCGGGCATCGGGGGTCCGTTTCAGGCAATTTTTCTTTTGAATCTGCGTATTTTTTCAAGATCTATGCAACCAAACTGCCTAAAGGCGGTTTGCGCATGCCGATTCTCCCAAAAACGTGTTTTACTGATTCTTATACGAGTCGAAATATGATAAAAAAATAAAAGGAAATTCAAATAAAGGCGATGGGTTTTTCAAATAGATCTCGAAAAAATACGAGGATTCAAAAAAATGATTGCGTCAAACGGAGGTTCGAGAAGAAAGTTACGACCATTTGAAATTCAGCATTTTAAAGGTTGAAGGTGGCTTTGAATTTATGAAATTTCAAACGGCCATAACTCGGGCCTCGGATGTCCGTTTCAGGCGATTTTTCTTTTGAATCCGCGTATTTTTTTGAGATCTTCGCTACCAAACTGCCTAAAGGCGGTTTGCGCCTGCCGATTTTTTCAAAAATGCCTTTTACTGATTCTTATACGAGTCGAAATATGATGAAAAAAATAAAAGGAAATTTAAATAAAGGCGATGGATTTTTCAAATAGATCTCGAAAAAATACGAGGATTCAAAAAATAGATTGCGTCAAACGGAGGTTCGAGAAGAAAGTTACGACCATTTGAAATTCAGCATTTTAAAGGTTGAAGGTGGCTTTGAATTTATTAAACTTCAAACGGCCATAACTCGGGCCTCGGGTGTCTGATTAAATTGATTCTTTTTTGAATCCACGTATTTTATCGATATCTACGCAACCAAAGTGAGTAAAAGCGGTTTGCGCGAGCCGATTTTTTCAAAAATGCCTTTTACTGATTCTTATACGAGTCGAAATATGATGAAAAAAATAAAAGGAAATTTAAATAAAGGCGATGGATTTTTCAAATAGATCTCGAAAAAATACGAGGATTCAAAAAATAGATTGCGTCAAACAGAAGTTCGAGCCGAAAGTTACGACCACTTGAAATTCAGCTTTTTAAAGGTTGAAGGTGGCTTTGAATTTATGAAACTTCAAACGGCCATAACTCGGGCCTCGGGTGTCCGTTTCAGGCGATTTTTTTCTTGAATCCACGTATTTTTTCGAGATCTACGCAATCAAACTGCTTAAAGATGGTTTACGCCTGCCGATTTTCCCAAAAATGCCTTTTACTGATTCTTACGCGAGCCGAAATATGATGAAAAAAATAAAAGGAAATTCAGACAGAAGCGATGGGTTTTTCAGATAGATCTCTAAAAAATACGGGGATTGAAAAAAAAGATTGCATTAAACGGACGTTCGAGCCGAAAGTTACGACCATTTGAAATTCAGCATCTTAAAGGTTGAAGGTGGCTTTGAATTTATGAAACTTCAAACGGCCATAACTCGGGCCTCGGGTGTCCGTTTCTGGTGATTTTTTTTTGAATCCGCGTATTTTTTCGAGATCTACACAACCAAATGGCCTAAAGGCGTATTGCGCCTGCCGATTTCCCCAAAAACTCCTTTAACGGATTCTTACGCGAGCCGAAATATGATGAAAAAAATAAAGGGAAATTCAGACAAAGACAATGGGTTCTTCAAATAGATCTCAAAAAAATACGAGGATTCAAAAAAAAAATTGCGTCAAACGGACGTTCGAGCCGAAAGTTACGGCCGTTTGAGCCGAAAGTTACGGCCGTTTGAAATTCAGCATCTTAAAGGTTGAAGGTAGCTTTGAATTTACGAAACTTCAAACGGCCATACCTCGGGCCTCGGATGTCCGTTTCAGGCTATTTTTTTGTTGAATCCGCGTATTTTTTCGAGATCTACGCAACCAAACTGACTAAAGGCGGTTTGCGCATGCCGATTTTCCCAAAACCGCCTTTTACTGATTCTTACGCGAGCTGAAATATGATAAAAAAATAAAAGGATATTCAGACAAAGAGGATGGGTTCTTCAAATAGATCTCGAAAAAATACGAGGATTCAAAAAAAAGATTGCGTCAAACGGACATTCGAGCCGAAAGTTACGGCCGTTTGAAATTCAGCATCTTAGAGGTTGAAGGTAGCTTTGAATTTATGAAACTTCAAACGGCGATAACTCGGGCCTCGGGTGTCCGTTTCAGGCTATTTTTTTTTTGAATCTGCGTATTTTTTTGAGATGTACGCAACCAAACGGTCTAAAGGCGGTTTGTGCGTGCTAATTTTCTCAAAAATGCCTTTTACTGATTCTTATACGCGTCGAAATATGATGAAAAAAATAAAAGGAAATTCAGACAAAGGCGATGGGTTCTTCATATAGATCTCGAAAAAAAACGAGGTTTCAAAACAAAGATTGCATCAAACGGACGTTCGCGCCGAAATTACGGCCATTTGAAATTCAGCATCTTAAAGGTGGAAGGTGGCTTTGAATTTAGGAAACTTCAAACGGCCATAACTCGGGCCTCGGATGTCCGTTACAGGCGATTTTTTTTTTTCAATCCGCGTATTTTTTCGAGATTGCGCGTGCCGATTTTCCCAAAAACGCCTTTTACTGATTCTTATACGCGTCGAAATATGATGAAAAAAATAAATTGAAATTCAGACAAAGGCCATGGGTTCTACATATAGATCTCGAAAAAACACGAGGTTTCAAAAAAAAGATTGCGTCAAACGGACGTTCGCGCTGAAAGTTACGGCCATTTGAAATTCAGCATCTTAAAGGTGGAAGGTGGCTTTGAATTTAGGAAACTTCAAACGGCCATAACTCGGGCCTCGGGTGTCCGTTTCAGGCGATTTTTTGTTTGAATCCCTGTATTTTTTCGAGATCTACGCAACCAAACTGAATAAAGGCTGTTTGCGCGTGCCGATTTTCCCAAAAACGCCTTTTACTGATTCTTATACGCGTAGAAGTATGAAGGAAAAAAATAAAACCAAATTCAGACAAAGGCGATGGGTTCCTCATATAGATCTCGAAAAAATACGAAGTTTCAAAATAAAGATTGCGTCAAACGGACATTCGCGCCGAAAGTTACGGCCATTTGAAATTTAGCATCTTAAAGGTGGAAGGTGGCTTTGAATTTAGGAAACTTCAAACGGCCATAACTCGGGCCTCGGGTGTCCGTTTCAGGCGATTTTTTTTTTAATCCTCGTATTTTTGCGAGATCTACGCAACCATACTGCCTAAAGGCGGTTTGCGCATGACGATTTTCCCAAAAATGCCTTTTACTGA